>NW_020451275.1:35728-145748 GCF_003343035.1 Apteryx rowi
CCTAATCATCTTTGTAGCCCTTCGCTGGACTTGCTCCAGTAGTGCCACATCCCTCTTGTACTGGGGAGCCCAGAACTGGACGCAGTACTCCAGATGTGGCCTCAGCAGGGCTGAGTAGAGGGGGAGAATCACCTCCCTCGATCTGCTGGCAACACTTTTCCTAATGTACACCAGACTAGAGTCTCTTTCTGCAGCTTAGCACCATGAGCTCCTCACAGAAAGCAATTATTCATCAGTCACAAAAAGGAGAGGAAGGTAGACATTAATATCTTAAAATGTGTGCACTTGGTTAGGGCTACTTTTCATCTAGTTCTTTTCAGGCAAAATAGTTTTAGTGGATCACTGTTTGACGATTTGAAGCTGAAGTATTTCACAATCCCAACGAGTTCTGATGTTGAAATACTAGTGTCTTCCTCCTTTCYACCTGCTCCTCTCTCATAGTGCTTTTTGAGTTGTATGATATATTTGATATCACACAAGGTTTTCAAATTTAGGAAAAGCAAAGGATCCAGTGAGACACCTGGCTAAGCAAAGAAAATATGAAATTAATGATTTCACTCCCACAAATACTCTGTGTTTTATCTTAGTTGATCTGTCCTCATTCAACTCTTGACCTGGTCATACACTGACAAGCAGCTTCATGTTTGAATATGGGCTTTGAACTGACTTCCATTGCCCTACTAAAAGTATGATAGCCGATAGTGTCCATACTGAATGCGACAATGACAGTCTAGCAATTACTCATGCACAAAACCAATTAGACTAGGTGAGAAATTCTCCAATACTTTCCCTAGATCTTGTGAGGGAGGGAAAGAACATAGCTGTGCAAAATGGGCTCAGCTGCCAGGACCTGCAGCTGTGTCAACATCACGTCTTAACTGCCAAATTTCTCTGACTGCGGAGCAACTCTTACTCCATCTGGGAACAAAGAGATTTTCCACAAAACGTTGTCTTCATTTTAATAAATGAGAGAGATTAGAATCTGTCTTAATGGGCTTAAAAAGACTCTTTATGGCCAAATTATGATCCTCTTGGGAAGTCTGTTGGGGCCAATGCAGATGTGTTGCACACACAAATGAAATGATACTTCAGAGCAGTGAAGCATCTGGAGAAGACACCTCTCATATTGCACTCACACAAGTTGATTTTTCTTATCTGTTCCTTGTTTTCTACCTTCCCTATGTATCTCATGGGTAGATATAGTTAAGTAAAGTTAAATAACATTCAGTAGAGAAACATCTTTTACTAAAGCTTTTGCCAGATCACTTACTAACAGAATTAGATGGACTTCTTCAGCAAACTTCATGTAGTTACTGTGATGGATGAATCAGTAGGGAATTAGGTTAAATGCTCAGTATTGTGAGTCAGTAGCCTTAAACCTTAATGACCTAATCATCTAGATTTCTGTCCATATAACTTCCACTCCTGCAGTGTTTAGCAATTGCTGTCAGATAATCAGGGACACCAGGCAGTTAGTGAATGTAATGATTCAGACATAACTTTAGACAAGTCTTTATTGTGTTTCCTTTATTACTTTTTCAAAGAAGTCAAAAACTTCCTTTGCTGAACCTTCTTATCAGAAAGTGCCCTAGTATCATGTGTATTTTTCTTGAGCTGTAAATGATATTGCTAGCTGGGAGCATTCATATTCCATGAGTCAAAGATCAGTCTGTTCTGTTGTCCATCCTGTATTGTTGTCCCAGTCTTTAGAAAATTGCAAATAGAAAGCTTCAAGTACCTCATATTTTTATCAGAATACCTCAGTAGAAGAATATTACTGGCAGTTTATTGATTGTTAACATCCTTTAATGATAGCAGAACTTGTGGCAAGGAGTCTTGGAACCAACTTTATAGGATGATGCCTTCCCTGAATAAAGATATGAAAGAACATACATAAATGAGGCTGCTCACTTGCTTAAAAGTTAGGTAGTGTGAATTTTGTACCTTAAAGTTATGGGAACTTTGTACTTTAAGCTTTGCTTCTGCAAAGACTTTTGCAGAACTTTATGGACTTTGTGCAGCCTTACTGATTTCACAAATGAAACTGGTATGTATATGTGTGTGTCTTCCCACAAAAGTTAACAGACCTACATTTGTGAGAACTTTATGTGAGAACCAAGGTTTTTGTTTGTTTGTTTTTCTTTCTTGGTTACTACAGCAATGTGGCCATATCTTTTTTTTACATATATATAAATCAGAAGTTCCTAAATTTAATTTGTTCAGTTGTCAGTTTCTCAAAGAAAGAGATTTGTGTAATACCATAATGGGATCAGTAGAAGCAACTTCTCTCCTTTTGTCTGCTACACCTATGCAAGGGAGGAGACGCACTCCAACTTTTCTTGTGTGAATGCAGTGTCAACTCTTAGATTGCTAAAAGGAAAGTCCATTTATTGCCTCTTTTCTTTAGAGAAAAGGTGGCAACCCCCAAAACACCACACTGACGTAGCTTGCATGCCTCTAGTGCTATCCGGTGTTGGAGACCCCTGACACAGATGATTAATTTTCAGGCTTTTTAATGAACTATTCACACTATAGTGAGAGCAGCCACGTATCACATTGCATATAGAGCACTGGATACCATGGTAAGAGGGGTCTGAGTACTGCATTATACTACAAGATGTATCCTCTATTCATCATGTTTGGATATGGGTCTCAGTATCACACTCAAACTACTTTCTAGTGCTTTAGAAGTTACCTATATTCAGCAAATCACAGTGTGAGACCCACTGATGTAGACACTGGAATTGATTGTATATTTTTCTATGTAAAAACTCTTGTTTTTTTTTTAATCTTTTAAGAAAAACACTTCAAAGAATTTTTTTCCTGTGTTTTTCATTGGCATTTAATATCAGCTTATAATGGATATTCATATTTTTCATTTGACAAATTGTTTTTGTGAATGGAAAGGGAATGGTGTGGGAAAAATACTAAAAATGGATTCATCCTGAAGACTGTGACAAGGAAATAATTAAAAAATTGTGGTATGAACATTTTCAAGGATAGAAAAATTAGATAAATTCAACAAAAAATAAGATTTTCTGTCTGTTTAGAAAAAAAATCCTATCTTTCGTGAATTATTTATGGCAAAGACACAAGCAGTGGTACTGAATTTTATATATATATAATTTCACTATAATATAAGTATACCTATAATATAAGTATAATTTGAAAACAATTCTTTCTTTAATTTAGAAAGCATACAACTGTATTGGATCAAAATACCTGATAACAAAGAATCAGCTTTGCTCAACAATAACTTCCCCCCAAAATCCCTCAGAATAAATGTTATTGATTTGACTATCACTCATAGTACTCTGATGTTAATTTTTAGTAAAATATTACTTAATATTAAAACACCTAAATCAATAAGTCAGAAATTTGGCTTTAACAATGGACTATATTTCCTCTGTTCCATACAGCAAGGGATTGGTAATGAAGCACACAGTGTTTCACAGATAAATACATACTTCACAGGATAGTGTGTTAGTGCATATGGAAGAGACAAAAGATTCTGGAAAAAGTTCAAAGGAAATATCCTAGTAGCTATGGAAACCAAAGACCTTCTGCCCTATATTGGTGGAAAAAAAAAATAGATTAAATGAACATCTTCCATTAAGTACACATTTGGCAAAGACAGATTTGTCCTCTAGGCTTGATGAGGCTTTGAAAGAGATAATGGTGAGATATCTCCATAAAACTGCAAATGTTTTTCTTATGATCTGCGGATGGACTTGAAATAAGAGCACCTTTACAGCATGATTCATTCTCATATGATTGAAATCAAGCTCCATTTCAGAAGTATTCTTCCTTACAGTAACACTTGGCTGGAGTTCCATTTTT
The DNA here is from genome assembly GCF_003343035.1 of Apteryx rowi. Lineage (NCBI taxonomy): Eukaryota > Metazoa > Chordata > Aves > Apterygiformes > Apterygidae > Apteryx > Apteryx rowi. The sequence continues at coordinate 39,569 of NW_020451275.1, forward strand.
TTGTGCCAAATATGGGAATCAGCTATTTCAATTTGGTATGGCTCAGACTCTGGACTTTTTTAAAACAACTTCACAAGCTTAGTATTGCAGGAATTCCAACTTTAAGAGTCAACAAATGAGAAACACGAGCTTCTATATTTCAGTACTTAAATAAACATTTGGATAATATTTTATTACATTAATCATAATGAAATCAGTTATATAAAGAAAACAATATATGAAAAGGTTACAAAAAGACTGGAGTCATACAGGGTGAATTTGTACAAGAGCTATGGCCCATGTAAAGTCCTTTGAGCATTTCGTCACTGTAGTAGAGGTGGGCATCAAGAACATAGGTGTAACAATTATAAATGACAATATTCTGCATCCTGCACTACTCTGAAAGCTCTTTTTTTTAATTATTAAGGAGGAAAATACATAGTCTGTTTTCATTTTTGGTACTTCCCCCCCCCCCAAAAAAAAAAAAAAAAGTGTAGGGGAAATAACCTAGCCCATTAGATTTGAGCTAAACCAATATCAGAGTTAGGCGACTGATAAATCTTACTCATCCAAGATTTCCTGGAAAGTGGTAGGTATTTCTTGGCTCTAGGTTGTTAATTCTCTGAAGACAGTTCTTGAGACGTATCTGTAATCTGTATATGATTTCTGTTTTAACACTTCCTGTGAAACAAGAGCTTTCTATTTCCTAAAGGTCTCATTTGCTCATTCATGATTTTTTCCCTTAAACTTAGCATTTCATTTCTCTGCATTTTCATAAGGCTATCCATAGAGGTTATGTCTTGTATATTATAAGGTGGATAAGAGGTTGTGTCTTGTATATTATAAGGTGGATAACTTGCTTTTGCATATAAATTGCTTGAAGTGTTGAGTAGTACTTTTGCACTGTATTAATAGTGTTACATAAAAAGTCTAGTGGAATTAACGTGACGTGGAAGTTATTTCTGTAGATATATCTATAATGTATTTTTTAAAATGACAGTAACATTTTTAAAGCTTGAAGATATTGCTCCAAATTTTGAAAATCTCTCTCTCTCTCTCCTTTTTTTTTTTTTTTTAAGCTAACAGGCTGCCAAGTACTATGTTCACAAATAAACATTTTCCTATAGGCAAAATTTTATGTGCAAGTTTTAGAGATATTTTTGCATTTCTTCCATTTCTTTAGGATTCATAGAAGGCCCATAAGGCCTCAAAGCTCTGTGAAGATTTCTGCAGCCAAATGACTGCAGATTATGTTCTTATGCCATGTAAAAGGCCTCATCTCTGAGTCATCAGGAGAATTTTGTAAAATAGATCTAAAGCCACACTAGTGTTCTTGAATTCTGTATTATGAGTTTATAACATGCAAGCCACAATCTCACCCAGAATGAATAGTTTACTACAGGAAATAAATAACAGTAGGTTTCACTTATCTTTCTTTGTGGGAAATATTTTATTTTAGCTAATAAGGGAATTCTTGCCACAGGAAGTACCTTAAAACATTTTCCTCAGTTAGGGAAACAACTAGCAGGCTTGGTTACCAATGTCTTTTCTGTATATCAGCAGCAGAATTGGGACCGGACTTAGGGCTAAATTGCTACACTCAAAAGTAGAATCAAAGGTAATACAGCATTTTGTTTTCTTCAGATATACTTTATTATATAAATGCTTAACATGTCTCCAAAAAATAATAAAACAACAAGAAAAAAATACCACCAAACCTTTCCAATTTATTTCTGGACTTATCTCTGTCCTTAGCTTGCCCTAAGTAAAATGAGAATTGTTATGATTACCAGTCTTCTGCAAAAGACTTGGCAATTGATAACTCAGCAGAAATAATGAATAGCTTTTTCCAAATTGGCTTGGTGGCCCTAGGCAGAGATAAAGCTCTAAGATCATCCCATTCTCCTTTTCTAGTACATAATTATTATTTCTGCTACAGTAGCACCTTGGAGCCATAATCAAGACCAAGATTCCTTGGTGCTATGGAATATGCAAGTACAGAACAAAAAGAAGTTTCTGTTTCACAGCACTGACACTTAAAGTGTGAAAAATAAACATGAGATGGGTGGAGACTGAAGCAGGAACAGAAAGAAAAGTGAAGTCATATCAGCCATGAAAATCAAAGGTATCTCTGCGAGCACGGTCAGCTGAAGGGTAATTTTTGTAGGCTGGCTTGCAGGAGAAGAAAGAAGTAACTTTGCCACCCTTGCCAGGGGGTTCCTCTCCGGAGCAAGAGGTGGCAGGGTGCTGGGGCTGTGACTTCACCTGCAGCTCCCCAGCAGAGCACAGCACTCGCAGTTATTCTCAGTTCCTCAGCCACRCTGCTTCACTGGTCGGCTTCCTTAGCAGAGGGTACACAAAAAGCAGAGTTAGTTGGAATGTATTTCCGGCACTGCAGGGTTTGAAGAAAGAAATCTCTCCGTTTACAATTCAGTTTTCTTTTTAAAAATGAGTTTACTACACTGTCTTGAGGCAACTTAATATCATTGCACAAAAGTGGTATTGGTTCTGTTACATACACGCTGTTACCTAAAGATATAAGCAAAGCCAATTACCAACGTGAAATTTTGCTTTCTTACCTATACTCTTGTTCTTGTAAGTATATTTTTGCATTATAATCCTGAGAGCTTGTAAAGCTAAGACTGTTCTTTGCATAACGCTAACACTATGACAATGCATCTGGTGAGGTCTTAAAGACAAGCATACTGAGGAGGGTGAGAAGGATTTTTAATAGTGCTGCTGTGCCTTCGGAGAATACACAGAGTCTTCCCATTCATACTGGCACTGGCTGCTGCCATTAATCTTTAAATTAAATTGAGTAATCACAATTTTCCAATAGTAATGAACTGGGACARGCAGCTAACCTGTCTTCAATATCAAAAGGGAGGATAAAAATAGTTCATTCTTTTTCCAAAGTTACTCCATACCCTTTACTTCATCTGAAAGCTTCTTTTTTTCCAATGATATCCTTAAAGTCAATTGAGTTATTTGTATATGAAGAAATTGTCAAGGAAAAACAGGCTGGATCTTTCCAATTCTTTTTGTTAATGAGAAGTAACAGTCATATTCTACTATTTATTTTAAATTATATTCTAAGTCATATTATGTAAAAATTGAACTATAAAGCCTAGTAATCCAGCTGTAAAATGCAGCACTTTTCTGCACTGTGTTACTTCACTAGTGTCTTGTCTTTATGCTGTTCTGCAATCTATTAATGATAATAATATCTGGCTCCTAAGCAGGATGTGCTCCTACTCCCTTTAAAATCAGTGTAAAGTTATAAGAAAATCTAATGGCCTTCCAACATATCCACTAACTATGCTGTTCCAAATTAAATTTATTTTTATATCACAATGAGAGGGTTCCACTGGTAGGTTAAATATRTACTGTAAGATGCCAGCACAATGAATTACTTATATGATACTTACTGCTTCTCCCTTAAGCCTTAATTTTCTCTAAGAGGTTTCCAAGAAAGCTAGGAAAGCAAGGTTTCTATACAGAAGTACTCTAAGGTAGGTGCAAAACTGATGGGATAACTGTACCAAGACAGTAGTTGTCAGCTGCTAACTATCACAGTGGAAGGATGTATTAATGGAAGACTTTCATTAGTCTGCTATGGTTCTCATACTGTTTTATAGTCAAAAGTGACCTGAACAATAGAATAAAGAATGTGTTTATTAATTTTTTTAACAGTTTCAAGTGAAGAGTATGGAGGAATATAGGTTGAGGAATTGCTGCTAAGTAGTACTAGTTCCTTAGAAAAGGATCTGTATTATAGTGATTTACAAAGTGAATGTGAACCAACAGCATCGGTTATTTTTGAAATAAAGATTTTAGGATGTGGAAAAAGGAACATCATTTGTAAGGCATTCAGTATACCACTTCTATTTTGCTTAGTAGTACAATGTTAATATCAGCTGGAATAGTCTGTCCTTTTTTGGATATCATAAAGAAGGAATGCAATTGGGGGGAATATGGAGGCAAGCAATGAAACTTATCACAGATTTTGAAAGCATGGCCTATCAGGAAACACTGAAAAAAGTACTTGTTGAGTTTAGATGATAGAAAACTATACGGTGGCAGAGTCTTCTGATATCTAAATGGCATCTACAAATAGGAAGGGAACACAACCTTTTCCCTGCCCATTGTGGATATGATGAGGAATAGTAATAGTATGTAGCACAAAAAGTCAGATTTAAACAGTTTATCCAAACATCAAATGTAACAGTAAGGACAGTGAAGAACTAGATCCAAATGCTTAAGGCGGCTATTGTTCTTCAACTTCCATCCATAATTCAAGCAAACTGGAAAAACATATCAGGAATGGTTTAGATATAATTAATTCTGCCATAGAGCAAGAGTTTGGACTAGATAAGCTTATAGGCTCCCTTTCAGCATTATTTTTTGTATTTCATTAAAAATTCAGGAGAGTTTTTAGCAAAATTTCCAAAATTACTAAGATAAGACTAGCCAAAAGTGATAGGTAAAATGAGGAGCAGGTGAGATGTATAATTTTTTTCCTAAACATCAAATATAGTTTGAGGGAAATCTGTTTAATTGTACAATAATTAGGAAAACTGATATAATTAAGAAATTTTAGTGTCATGGGAGAAAAAAATACATATATATGGTATATACATATATTATATATATGTGTGTGTGTGTATATTTATATCCATAACTGTTGCTGTGCAGATAGAATATGTTTGCATTGTGTGAAAAGGCTAACTGTAATTTCTCCCTTTGGCAAAGACACAATGTGACTTTTAACAGTTTGATGTTTCTAACCACATCATAATTGCAACTATAACCAACATACTGCATCACCACCTCCCAAAGTCTCACAGGTTTGCTGTGGCATACTATAGCAGTTGTTCCAGCCTATTTCAGCTCGAATTGTAACCCTTGAAAGTATATGGAATAGATCCAAGAAATAAAACTTCAAATTTTAAGAAATGGAATAAAACAAGAAGACAATTTATGCACAATAAATTTAGGGAGCAGTGAGTTGGCATGAATTTACAGAAGATTACAGTGTTAACTTAGGAAGTCAGTAGAGAATAGCTAATGCATGTTAAATATGGGACATCTTAGTCCACTTTTAAAATTTTTACAGTATCATTAGGATTGTCATTGTGCATGATGGGCATAATGCAAGGGTTAGGTTAGTCTATGTTACTGTATAATCCTTTAAGGACAAGAAAAATGCTTAAAACTGGGAAATAACTAGCAGAAGGGAGAAAAATATATAATTAGATCAAATGTGCTAGTGAAAAATTTCAAAAAATGTGATGAATAGAATTATATTACAATGTCCATTTAAGTCACCTCTCCTCAAAACTTAAGACTCTGACAAAAACAGTCTGTGGGTACTTACCACCCATAAGTGAAATCTGTTCCTGAAGACATGGCTTGCTAATACATTGCCATATTTCACCCTTTCTGCCTCTACTGATGACCCACAGATGTGTCACTGAGTTTAATGATGTTTTCTTAAAATAGAAAAAAAAAATCTCTTTTAATGAAATACTTGAATAAAACAAATTCAACTGCAAAACAATGTCTGTCCTGAATGCTATATCTTCACATGCACCACTGAAAGAATTGTAAATCATAATCACTTCTTATGGTGGTGTCTCAGGAATGGAAACAGCACTTTGTTAGAGACAGTAAGAGAACAAGGGGCTAATAGCTTTCCACATAGGAATTTCATTGATTTATTTCCCTTTCCCCCTTTTCCTATTCCCTTTTTCTTTTGTAATGCACAAGAAACTACATATCTTGTTTTTTAGATTTTAGAATTTGATTATGTTTAGAAACACACTCATTTTACTTATCAATAGAAGTTGGTAAGAAATCCAATGAGAAAAAAAACATGAAATGTTTAAAAGAACATTATGGTTATCTAATCTGTTCTTCATTANAAAAAAAAAAAAAAAAACTATAGCTTTAACCAGTAACTTCTGGCATGTGTCCAGAACTTCTGACTAAGTGAAAAGATAATTTCCTAAAAATTCAAACTCCAACTAAAGATTTCAAGTGATGGTGAATACAAAAAAACTTGCAGAGGAAGGAAGTATGAAACTATGGCATTGGCATACTGGGAATGGAATTCCTTCCTTCCTGTTTAATAAGTGTGCTCAGTAGGATCAAAAGGGCTACTGTTTTTCACAAATCAGCATGAGGCTGGGTTATGAAGAGTCAGGAGTGGCAGATAATCCCAGTTTTTATTCAAGAGGTGTCTCAAGAAATCCAGCCTAGATCTAACTGAAGATGTGTGAGGGTGGCTGGGGAGGAGAGCTAAGGAGTGAATATGATGTGGAAACAGTACTACAATCAGTTTTATCAATATTATTTCCGGGAGAGTTGCATATGTTTTGAACAGTGTAACTGAGAAATCTTGAGGAGTAAGAACTTACTTTCCAGAAAATACCAACTCGGTTTATTATAACAGATGGAGATTTGTACCTATGTTTGTAGAACAAAGAGCCAATTTATGAGCAAATCTTTTACCAGCAGAGTGAGCAGTTTAACTGTTTCAACCTGTGCATGCTCCAGAAATACAAAACAGTGATGGGGAACATTGTAATTCAGGACCCTATTCCATTTAAGGGCATGCAAGAACTGGGAATCCCTAAGGTACAATGCAGCAATTTGTGTTTTAGAYAGCAGTCCGAGGACAAATCATGCTGACCTTTCTGAACCAAAATGGACCAAATTTAATGCTTTCTGAAAGTAAAAGACTAAACCCTTAAGGCTGCTCTTTGGTTGCCTTCTTGAACAACAGAAACATCTGGACTTTACTTGTCTGGAACATTAGAAAAAAATGCTGGATGAAARAGAAAATCAGAGACCAGAAGTTCCAGGCATGTAGCCAATTTTGTATTATAGTCAAAGATTGTGTAGCTGATTCAAATATTGGTGTGCCTCCAAGAGATTTTTCTGTACAGAGACACTTGGGAAATTAGAAGGAATTAACTCAAGGTGTGAAATTAGACTGCATTAAATTCTGCATGGATGTTCTCCTTGAGAAGAGTGGCCTTGAGTTACTTTAGTCAAATCAGCCTTCATATGAAACAAACAGCAGCCCAAGAGTTGGATGATGCAGTTCAGTTCACACCTTCAGTTAATTCATTTTATCTTCCCTAAGTGTCCTTTTGCAGACAGACCCGAATTCTTCGTCAGTGATATCATAATGTCATGTAAGAGGGCAAAAAGGAAAAGGCAGCAAAACCAGCTGAAACAGTCGAGGTTCAAAGTTTAGTAGGGAGCAATCTGAAGCTGCTAAAGGTGTGGAGGATTTGTCAGTATAAGTGGGTAGTTTTCCCTACTCTACTCCAACAAAATTCACATAATTACTAGGTGTACAAGAATTTATTGCTTCTCAGGGGTTTTGTGTTCTTTACTAAAGAAACTAAAAAGGAATATTGCGAAATACATCCTTAGTCACCTCTGGAGGGTTGGGGTGCACCTGAGTCCTGTGATGCTGGACTCACATCATCAAGTGTCTCTAAACAGCCACTTCCATACGTATATTTGCAAGTGTCAGGTTATCCCATCTGTAGCAGTCAGTTCACAGAGCTCTATTTAATTCCAAATAAGTGGCTATGGTCACTTTCTCATTAAGTATCAAAATGTAATACATGATCAAGGAATGTTTTTGTTTTAAGGAAATGTGTACATTTTACTGTCTAATCTCCTTTAGCTCTGTTCCAAACCAGCACCAACATGGTGTTTTAAATAGTTACTATGATGGCAGTGATTCTAAACTATCATTTTTAAGAAGAGATAAGAGAAACCATTTCCAGCTGTAGTCTTATAAATATGTTTCCTTTTTTTTCTTCTTCTTTAATATGGGGTAGCATGTTCTTGAAGATACAAACTATTCAGGCAATATCTATCAGGTATGTTTTCTTCATTTGTTGTCTAAGACCATTGATCTACTGAGTTGTTAGCTGATCCTAACAGCTGGGTGAGGATCAACTTAAACACTCTGGACTTATGATGAATTCACCTATTAGGAATAGTTACAGAAAGCAAGTGCACTGTCAGACAGACATATAGGAAATGCCTCAGAAAGTGAAAGGAACTGGAGTAGTTTTCTGAATATCTTTTCTGTAACCCTTTCCTAAGGGAATTTCAAGTCTGCTAAACAGAGGTTTTACTCTGGAAATTAGTACGATTAGAAAATAAATGCTGAAGTCAGTCTTGTCTCTAGCAAAGATATACACAAGAGATCTAAAAGTAATCAACAAGCAAAGCATCTTTAAAGATAAATAATACCTATAAATAATCTCATGTCTTGGTTTCAAGAGACTTTCATATTAAGTTTAGGAGGACTCACTTTTTCTTTTTAGTGATGGAGAATAAAATGGTATTTTTTTATTAATGGACAGAAAAGAAGGAAAACTTTCTAAGTAAACTGACATGACCCGTGTTGCTAAAAGCCTATTAATTAATTTTTTGAAGTTGCATTCTAAATAAGGATCACATGATGTTTCACAAACATGTAACCAGTATATTCATAGAGGCAAGAGATGAGTTAATGGTCAGTAGCCCAAAGCTAGACATCTGATTGAAACAGTTTCTCTTCATCAAATTTCTTCTTCAGGAGGGAGACTCAGAGGACCTTTACAAATCCTGTCCCAGTTTAATGAATAGATATTGTTGCTGAGCAACATTATRCTTTAACTTCTACTTTGAGAGATGGTTCCTCTTTTTCCAGGTTTCCTGATTCTTTCATGGCAGAGGAGAACCCTTATCTCTCCTGGCTGATGTAGCAGCAGCAGAGAGAAGAGCCATTCTCTAGTGTTGGTTTCCCTGTCCTCTTGCTGGGTACAGCTGTGACCCCATCACCCTGCCACAGCATTTCTCGGCACAGTTATGAGGGAAGTACCTATAGACTGGGCATAGGTTGCTGACATAGAAGGGAGTGCTAAGAGGCAGTGCCATGACCTTCAGTCCACTTCACGGAGTAATAATAGACTGCTTCTTGCCAGAGGCAGAATACCGTTGGGAAGGCCATGACCGAGCCTGAACAGGCCAAGAAAATGAACTTATAGAAGTATTTATTGTGAATATATTTTATTATTTTCCCTGGCTTTCCCTTACTTTTTATTGTTTTCTTAAGGAGCTTTTGCACTGTACTCTAAGATCACRTGGTTTATACATTGATGCTTTTCTTTTACTATAAGCTTCAGTCTATCATATTTTCTCCTAGAAGTAGTGAATTTTTAGTGAGTCACTTTTATACACATACAAAATAGTTCAGGGTAGGAATTGAACATAAAAAAGTGTGAATTTCTTTTAAAATGTATATAACCAATAATTCTCTAAAGAACACTAAGCTCTCAGTACAGCCATCACCACAGAAAACTTATTGTTGGGGTCCCTTAGAAACAGATATTTAAAACTGCTGTTTTGAAAAATCACTTCCTGTCTTTACTCTATATTCCAGCTTCTGTATTTCTAAGTTTCCCTGGATGTATGGATATATTCAAGCTCTAATAAAGTCACATATAAGGGTAGTTCAGCAGCTTCTGTTTTTTTTCACCTGGGTATAGGGCAATGGCAGAGCACCCTTGGTTCTTATTAATCATACTTCTATAAACTCTGTGTATTGCTGTCTGCTTTTTCAGTCTTTAGTCATAGCAGAAAGGCATTGTACCACCTCTAACATTACTAAATGCAACATTACCAAATACACTAAAAAGTATAAAAAATAGAGAGGGCGAAAGAGGAAGGAGTGAGCACAACAAATTGAATACTTTCTCTCTAAATTCTGTCTTCATTTGTGCTGTTATAAACTGTTCAGAAAAACATCCATATTTTTTCTTGGCAGGAGGGTAATCCCTTGTTTGGCATATGGCCATATCCCACCAGTCACTAATCTGGTATTTCAGTTTAGTTTAGGTAGTTGGGGCATAATCATGCCATTTTCAGACAGGAGAACAGTTTCTAGAAAAACTGAAAAGAAGATCTGTACAAATAATGGAAGTTTTGGTTCAGTAGCTGTGCCAAAAATTTTGCAAGATGAAGGAAAATATTTTGGATGCTTTTGAAATGTTCTTTTTTAGCTTAAATGGGTAGATTGGATTTTATTTGGGGGATATTTTACCATCTTACTCCTTTAGAATTTAAGACCAATTTAGAAACAAAAGCATATTAAAGTTGAAATATTTCATTTTGAAAATGTCAAAGGAAACATCTTGATTATCCTGAACACTCAGGTATTTGCAATTTTTTTCTAGCTATGAATTAGTTGAAATTATACCCAAATTCATAAACTTTTATGTCCCTGACTTGTTCTCTAGGTTATGTTGGAGACTTACACGGTATTTCCCTCCATAACATTTTGAAAGATACTGTACCTAGATTTAGTGACCTAACATGTAATGTCTCATCTTATTGGAATGGGTGTATAAAGACATACCATTAATATTTCTGGCATTATCCCATTTTGCTCTATGTACTTTTTTACATTTAGACTGTAATTCTCTGTACTCACAAACAGTAAGTCAAACTATTTTTTCCAAGCATTTACCCACTGTGATTTTTATCTGTTGCTATCTCTTGCAGCTATGAAATCCCAATGAGTAAGTGCTAAATATTCAGTTTTAGAAGGAAAATATTTCCATTGAAGCAGATGCTGCTCAGATTCTTCAAGAGCCTAAAACATTGCCTGAAAGCGTTCTTGCTTCTCACAGTGTAAATAAAAGCTTCACAAAACAACCATTTTTTTAAAATGAATATGACCACCAGTATTATCTTCTGTGCAATATAGGAAAATAAAATTACCTTTTATTATGAAATGAGTATTCAGTGTTCACTGGAGATTTATTCCTTCAAATTAAATGTTCTGTTGCAATCATAACAATGGCTCCAGTGTTCATTAGCTTGTTTATGAGAACTCCTGAGTAATTGCTTCCATCACATCAACCTTCCTACTATGGCTTTAATATTTATTTAATGATTTTTATTTTACTTTTGTCAATGATTTCACAAGACTCGGAGGAAGTACATGACCCAACATAGCAAAACATTAAATGCAAGCTCAAATTATGAAGTAGAGGAGGCAAAACACGCTATTATTTAGGGGAAAAAAAGGCTTTGAATTTGAAGGCATTAAGGAAATAGGATAATAAGTTTTGTCACTATTCACTTCAGTAGTTTTATTGCAGTTGTTCACTGCAATATTTTAGCTGGATCACACAACCTAAATTAATATTTTTCTCAAACCCTCAAAAAACACTAGTAGTAAACACATTAAAACAGCAGAAGCAACTCTCTTTTATAAACTGTTTACTACAGTGTCATCATTACAATCCAATGTTTAAGTTCAGACTCTTTCTTTCATTGAGGATACCTTGTTTAGTTTATGTGAGAAAGCTTTCAGGCCTTGAAAGGCAACAGTCTTGAACTATGAAGGAAAATAATTTTAAATTTACTGACACTTGCTGAATGTTATGGTTCCATTGCTATGTTCCAGATTGCCAAATAATAGCTTGTAGTGAGGCTTCAGGTTATCTAGAAAACCTATAGGTGTCCTTTTTTATTATTGTTATTTTCTCAAAGATGTCCAGCTACAAGGAATGATACTAAAAACAATTGTAAAAACAAAAGAGGAATTCCCTTCCTACACTGTCTAAGGGTCAGTACAGATGCATATTAATTGTAAAATAACAGTCTTAGTCCCTAGCCAAATGGGGCCTGATCCAAAGTCTGTTGACGTCAATGGGAACCTTTCCATTGCCTCCATTTTGGCTCAGGTCCTAAATTTCTGTGGCAAAATATAATGCTGTGAACAAAGCTGTCACAAAGAAATATATTGCAACTCTTCAAATCTCAAAACAGCAGAGAGTGCATACAGAATTTGCAGGAAGAATTGTATTGTTGTTGTTCCAAAACACCCAAGCAGTGAGAAATTCTCTTGCTTTTACTCTAAATTAGCTTTTTTTTTTCTAGAGAGAAAAACCACTATCCCAGTCACTTACATTCTGCATGGGGAAAACAAACTCACTTTAAAACTGTACTGTGATGCTACTTCTTATGCAACTCTAATGAGATTAAGAAGATTGACGGGTGGTGAAATACTCTTGTGCTTTTCGATGGTAAATTCAGTAAAAGAATTAAAGCCAAATGCTTCTCTTCTCAGTTGCCATAGAATCATTTCACAAAAGTGAAGTTCTTCCCTTGCTGTTTCTGAGTAAGATAGTAAAATGATTCATGCAGTCATAGAATTTAAGGATAGCACAGGTTATTAGAAGCTTGACTTTCTGGATGCTATAGAATTTTATATAGAAATTTCTGCCTACTACTTTGTTGTTCTTTGGAACCTTTAAATGAATCATCTGGATCTGTGTTYGTAGTAATGGGGTTCAGTGAGTTAGCTTGGTACATGCAATCTTACATGTCACTGCTGTTGCATAAGCAAGCATTAATCAGAATTGTTCTGTATTAAAAGAATACAAAACAGGAATACATTGAAAAGGTCATCCAAGATAATTACACCTCAGATAAAATATATAATGATACCTTGTTAGTGTTTTAACATGAAGCTTACAAAAATTGTAGCCTATTCAGCTGACTCTATTAGTGCACATGTATATTGTACATATCTGGCTTTCAGGAAAGACAGAAGGGACATTAAAACTTGGAAATGAAGAACTGTGGGATTAAAAAATATATATTTGTGGCATTTGTATCTATCACCTGATGTGTTGGTAGTTTTGACAGAACAGTACTAAAATATGATCTACCAACAGGTACAGTTTTTGTCTCATTTCTTCCTGCTTTGGAAGTCAGTGAGTAACTAAAATAAGATACCTRCTGTTAAGCAGCTCGTCATCCTCCAGGCTGATAAAGAGCTATTTCAAGACCTTCAAGCATTGTTTTACCCAGAGGGATGATATTTAATATAGCTTAGAAAATTCGGGAGAGTAGCACTGAAAATGGACAATGGTATACAATGGATTTGTGGAAACAAAAGGTTATAGTTACTTCAAAAAAATCTGGACTCTCAGAGAGTTCTTCTGTGATTTTGGGAAGCTGACATAAAGCTCACTTCTTCTACAGATAGAGACAAATCGAGTGCAAGGGCAAAACACTGCACTTCATAACTCGAGATCATTCTATACACAGGATGTGAATCATGAGGAACTATATGAACCTGTTTCAATTAAAGTTCATTATTCTTCAGTCACCCTACAATGTAAGAAACTTTACTGTTTCTGAGCATGACTCACTTGTTTTCTGCACAAACACAAAACATATGCAAGGTTCAGGATCTTACTTGAAAGTTGCTTTGTTGATGGAGAGTGAATCATAAAATGATCAATAATGGCAAATAAGGAGACACAGTGCCCCCTCCAAGAAAAGGTAAAACATTATCCCATATGTTTCCTGTGAATATCACAAACTTTTTACTTTATTCTGTTTTAGGGAGATATCTTTTCATTCACGAGCTGTACAGGCTATATACAGCAGTGCTTGCTGTTATGATAACACCTCAGAAAGCAATTTTTTCCTTGCACGTCTAAGGCTGTCTGGTCCATTTTAGACTAGAAATAGCTCTACTGCAGCTGTTGAACATGACCAATTAATCTCCCACGCACTTCCTGCTCAGAAGTGCACACTCTTCTCTTTCACTGAAATTGTAGGCATCAGTGTGTTAGCAGGCATATAATATTTCAAAGAGAGAAGCTATGGATAAAATGGGAAAGGGATTATGGATATGAAACTTTGCTTCAGTCAGATACCACAAAATGGTAATTCATGTATCTAGTTGCTAAAGGAAGCTGTGTAAAAACATTATTATTGTTTTCAGACAAGGCTCAGAGACACTTCAGAAAGGAATAATTGAAAACATGATTATGGTTTTCCAACAAGGCGCAGAGACACTTCAGCATTTGGGGTTTTAGAGTAGATATGCAGAGGTTTATTTTCAGAAATAATATCTGTAGGTGATTGTCCTCACTGTGTCACTATGAAATTTTAAGGGTCCAGTGTGTCGCAATTAAAAAAAAAAAACACACAAAAAACAAATATTTTCACCACCAACAGTATTTCTTTAGATATGAATGTTGATTCTCTTGCTTAAAAAAAAAAGAAGAAAAAAAAAAACTTGTTGAGAAGAATAATTATAGTTTTCAGGGAAGAAATTTTACTGCATCTGTTTATTGAAAAGACTATGCGAATAATTGATTTGTTTCATTTGTTCTCAATTTATGTGAGAAATCTCAATTTTAAAACTAAGCTTTGAAACTAGTTTTTTTTCTAGGGTTTTTTTTCAAATATAAATGGAAAAGGGCTTTTTTAATGATAGCTTAATGTTACTGCAAACCTATAAGCTTTATGGATTCCCTTTTTCCCTGAGAGAAGTCCCATGCTGAGTTCACACTATTTCTAGCCAGTCCAAATCCATTGGCTCCAGTTTGTTTAATTCTAATTTACATGGATGTAAGCAAGATTATAATTGTGTCCCAGACAAAATAGGACTACAGGTAAATCCAAAGCTTTTATTTTGAAAAGTAAACACTAACAATTCAGGGGATAGATATAGCAATTATAGATTCTGTAGATGTAGAGTAATGGTCTAGGTCTCTATAGATAATCGAAYATGACAGTTCTTAATTTTCAAAGTAAAATATGCAGTATTGAAGATAAAATATTTTGATATGCATTCCCTGGCCTCTGCAACTCAAACTACAAGAAAATCACAGTTGATTGTTTTAGGGCTTTTTGTTTTCAAGCTAGCTGCTAGAAAACAAAATCAACTCTTGATTACTCAGCTTGATGTTTTGTTTGCTTTTAACCTTTGAATGAACAGCAATATACATGCAAAGCAATGTGGGGAAATAACTTCAGTGGTTTATTCTGTGTTGTGAAATGTGGGATTAAAAAGAATTACAGAAAACATTTGCTTATTTTGTGGAAAGACATAGTGATTTTAAAATCAGAAGTCTTTTGGAGGTGATGGCAATATTGTATATGTAAGAGTTGCTTTTATTCCCAAATAGCTAATTATAAGAATATTATTCCCCTTATAATGAATATTATTCTTAATACCAACTCAATTTATAAACAGTAATATTAGTATTTGCTGGAGGTTCCTGATGGATAAGATTGGCAGGACCCTGAGCATTTTCTTTGTATGACTTAGGATGAACTGACATAGTAAAACTCAAGTAGCTTCTTTTTATTCTGGGAGACCCTAAACTGTCAGCTTTGTGATTTTTATTTGCAATCTGTCTAGTTGTCAGCACAGAAAATATGAGCCAATGTACTCTACAGCAGCTTGTGCATTTGCATCCACAACAAATAGCTCAGGTATCACGGCAGCTGCAATATGTGACTAGTATGTCTTGATGACATTTTGAGCATTCTACACAAAGTTCTTCTATCCTGGACACATTTGAAATCTCATCCAAAGCTCCTCAGCTTTCATTAAAAATACATTCTCAAGCCTTGCTTCAGAACTGAATTACTGATCAAATTCTGAAAGGATTGTATTTGAAGAGACTGTTTTTATTTCACTGAAGATTTTTAGGAAGGTTTGGGTTTGTCAGAGACTAAAGCAAAGTAATTCTCATGTAGGAACATTTTCTTTACTTCCCAGTGTGACTTTTAGTAATGAAATCTGAGATTCACCAGGAAACAGGAGCTTCATAGGAGCTATGATAGCTAAGATAACTAGATAAATTTTAAAAAAAACTTCAAGAGTTAGCATTTGAAGGAAAAAAATAAAAAATAAAATTCTGGATCTTTATGAGCAGAAGGTAAACCTGAACCAAGACTAAATTTAAAATATTTTTGTGGTGCAAATCAATTGTTTCACACAGCATTTTAAACACTAGGAGATAGGCCATGGTAAAATTGAAAGGCTCAATATGTCCTGAGTCATCCAATCTTCCATCAGGAGCTTGAATTGATGAAAAGCAGTGAGATCTGAATCTTTGCTCTTCATAGTTCAGTATATTTCAGATATCTCAGATGCTCGTTTGTTACTGTCCATGGTGCTGTTTGATGGTTTCTGAAAATGTTATAAAAAGGGAACTCTGTAACTGCCGCTGTTGGAAACAGTCAATCTCATTTTTATTAATATATTATGACAATAATTTTCAAATATATAGCTTGTTCTTAGGACAATATTTCATTTTCTTACTCAATTCTTTTCATATCAAGAATACTAGACTTAGCATTAATTTCTTTATATTCAACACACTGACTCTATGAAAATTTCTACAATATTATTTAAGGCAACATTTTCAGATTGAATGCTTTTAAATGGAACTCCTAAATCTAAATGTATGACTCTTAGTAAATGTTCTGATATTTAGAAAACACATCACATCACTCATATACAAGAATGAGATGCTTGTATGTGTGCACTTTGAAAGAGAAGGCAACATGAAGGGAAACACAGGTAAGTGGGAGAGAGTTAAATAAACTAAGCCAAAAATTAAGGAGATGTGTGCAGGGGAAAGCAAAAAGAAGAGGGTAAAACAAAAGCAGAAAAGAACATCTAGAAAAGAACGTGCTAGTCACCATTCTAGTGTTGATAAAGCAGCCTCAAGATGAGAGCTCATGTTTGGAAAGGTCCAGGGTTGCCTGAGGGTGACTGTTAYGTAGTGCCCCTGGAAATGCCTTCTTGCTGTGTATTTGCTGCCAACATGGCAGTTGCAGTACGTTTTTCTGAGTGTTTGAATTGCTTTAAACATTGTGAGGCATAGACCAAGCCTGACAGCTAACAGACTTTCCCACTCCCAATCAAATAATGAGACTTCAGTACAAGCTTGTGATGATCTGTGAGGCCTACAGGCAGGTTTAGTCATGTGTACATCTGCTAGGGACTACTCATACAAACATTTTTGCTTTCTAAAAGACATCATCATTTCACTCTTAGTTAGAATTCCTTGAGTTGGATTCCTGAGAAGTATCATTTTGATTTGATGTCTGACAGTTATTTCTATACCCTTTGTGATCCTCACTGTCTGCCTTATATCACAGAGCCCTGTCAGTAACAGCTTACTTTCTTTTCTGCACTAGTCCAGCTTTACAGCTTATGTCTTGTAGATGTAAATCTTCCTGGCATTATGTTCTATTTCAGTTTTTTTAGGAGCCAGCTTTTCGAAATTTGAAATATTGAGAGGTTTAAGGTTAGCTAGATGACACATTTGTAAGATCTACCTTTCCTTTGCAACAGCTCAATTTTTATTAGATTCCATGAAGAGCTTGCAGCCATTTGTGCCCAAAATAACATAGCTGCATAATACCTATAAAATCAAGAGATAAATGGAAATAGTTCTAAATATTGCAAATTTAATTCTGATATAAAATCAGTCTCTTTAAAATTCAATTATTTAAATTTTTGTAACCTTTCAAATGTGTACAAGGACATGTAGAACAATAGACTGTTCAAAAGCACATTATTTAAAAAATATATTTCAACCATTCCTTTCTGAAAATCAGAGCTAACTTAATCCCYGAAAATGAAACATATGATGAATTTAAGGTTATTTTTAAATATTTCTGCATATTATTGATTTGAGTACTTGTAAAATTGATATGAATATTGATATCTTCTATCTTGTGAGATCAGAATAGTTCAGAATTTGTGGATACTTCATGCTATATTGGACTGATTGCATTGTGACTCTGTACAATTATGACATGAACCAAACAGTGAAATGTGGTGTTAATAAAAAAGTGTTACTGTACTTTCCATTTTGTACTACAGTGTTCATTCTCAGAGATACTCATTACAGAGACTGTGTAAAGGCTTAATTTAATGTTCTAAAGTTCTTTATTTTGCTAAAACCTGCTAAATAAAAGTGAGTGTCTTTAGACTATTTTTTAAGGCTAGGTAGTCCCAGATGGAGAGTTCTGAGCTATGGCAGTTTCCTAGGTATCAAGGTCAAGGCCTGAAGCAGAAAACTAAAGCTGTTTATTAAGCATTTTAAATTTGTGTGAGACATTCAAAAGACAGACACATCTGTCATCAGAAAAGGAAGGGAGAAAAGAAACATTAATAGGGACTAGAAATTTGGCTGGTCTGTAATTTATGACTAATCTATGGAAACATAAGTTTTAAAAATAACTGTCAGAAACTTTAGTATACCAATGTGTTCAAATCTTAAATTATAACTGAAGCGGAGAAAAAGCTTAATGCGGTTTGAGTACAGGTTTCAATAGGAATGTTTTATCCCAATTCCAATTACAGTTAAAATATTATCAGATTTGCACCAAGTTAGCTCTAGCATCTTTACAGGAAATATATGCAACATTTTTACTGTAAGTCACTTAGCAGCACTTCTAAGAGGCAGGGAACAGAAGCAAATATATTTTCAAGTGAAACTCCTTCACACTGAAATCTACAGGAGTTTTGCAGTAAATTCAGTGGCACCAGTTGTGAATTGATCTGGTGTTTAATTTGTGCAAAAGGAAAGAGGAGCAAAACTCAGTTTTTCTGCATGAAAAGTGAAAATCACTGGTACCTGGAACTTAGAGGGAGAATTCCAGGTGGTTATGGAGTGGTTGGGAGACTGGAAATCACAGATTTGTAATGTAAAGATTGATAGTGTTGCCATCTCAGAGCCCTTCTTGCGTGCGAAATTGTGGTTGCTGACCAACAAAAACCATTATGGCTTTGCATGATCTGATCTTCTAACTGCAGACGTCCCACTCTTTTTTTTTTTCTCCCCAGCATATTTACATTTTAGTCTGACATTTTAGCCAGAGTGAAGTTCTGTTCTGCAGTGCTTTTGCACTGCCTCCCATACCAGCATATGTCAGGTTACGTAATGTCACTCAGTCCTCTACATCGTATTTCAGTTATCAGGAACATAATTAATACTCTGCTTTAAATATGAATTGATCCATGTTCAGAATTGCGGGATCAGATGAATTTTCTCATTCCTCAATTCTCAAGAGTTATAAAAGAATTAAGAACTAGTTTAACACAGAATGCTTTTGTTTAATGGAAGAATGATCTTTAYGATATATTGAAGTATTCGTGTTTGTTTGAATCTGTCTATGAAGCAAGGAATATTTCACATGCATTTTAAGTTAAAAGTGCCAGTGTAATATCTCATTTGTTTTTTTGTAGAGAATCTATGCTAAACATTTTTTTTAATCCACAATATTTACAATACAGGCCCATATGTCTGTGTTTGACAAGAAAAATATATTCTTGCTTAACAGTAAGACATAATATGCTAATTTCAGTATTTTGTGGTATATTTTTTAACCTTACAAAAATATGCAGTCCATTTTCTAGCTGAGCAGATGTCCTCTGCATGTAATATGAAAAAAAAACAAATATATTTTGTCTTATTTCACTGAATCAGTTTTTCTGTAGTAGAGCTTAAATTTGATTTACACATAAAACAAAAGGTGACAATAAGATCTCTCATGTATTTTCCTCAGTACACTAAAAATTCARTAGAACCTCAGTCTCCAGTAAAACAAAGTGTGATTAAAAGTAAGTGAACTTCTAAAAGCACACAAATGCATTTCAGTCAGGAGTTAAGTTCAACATCCTGCTAAAAATAAAACAGGTTTTATTGGGGGAAAAAATAGAAAGTGACTTATGAAATAACATTACCTCAACGTTAGAATAATATTTTTATTTGATTCTGTTGTTAGGAAACAAGGTCCTCAGAATGTTATCAGACTGAAAATGCCTTAGCAATATAGGAAAGTATCAAAAGCTTTAAACATTATCTCTGCCTTATCTCCTCACTGTGACAGGGCTCAGATATTGGCTAATTTCCAAAAGACACTTAAGTAAAATATACATGAATAAGCAGTTATTGAACAAGTAGCAACTCTCAATATCTGCTCTGTTGTGTTCCTGTGTTGCAGGAATGCCCTCATTACAGCAGGAGGGAGAAAATGGCTTTAATGAAGAAGTTCTGTAAAATCTCTCTGAGTAACATCACATGCATAGCAAACTTTACCATGCGTGGGTAAATGATCTGCCTAATTACATTTCTTCTGTCCATCATAGAAGTCTCATTATTACCTTCTGTTCCCCCATCTGTCTCTGTCCATCCGTTTTCTCTTATAGTTGTCCTGTAAGATCTTTGGGGCAGGGATTGTTTTTTTGTTTCTGTGTACAGCACCTAATTAAGGAGATCTTGGTTTAGAGCTATAAGAACGAAACAAATAGATCATAATAGAACTTGCATATGTGAGAAATAGAGCCATTGGTGAACGATAGACACTTGAATGCTTCAAGAGTTCAGATTTCAAGCAATGTAAATAATCCTGTTTGGTATATCCATAACATTTGAATACCTGTTTAACCTGTGTGTCATTTCCTTATGCATTTTTCCTTATTTCAAAAAGTGTGCAATTCAGCCTATATTTGTTCTGTCTGTAAGTCTGTGATACAGTCAGATTGCCACAGAATTTTATGATTACTGACATTAAAGCAGTGTTCCATAAAACATGACATGAAAATGCTCCTTTGGGATATCTCTACCTAATCTCCTGGTCCCGACTATTTGCAGCATGCTGGACAGGATGCATTTCCAAATGGTCCTCAATGGTTTACAGCACCTTTTTTCCTCAGACATATCGATTCTACTACTTGACTTGGTGGTATGGAATTTTACCTTTAGTCTAGAAGATTTTCTCACTCTTCTGTTTGGAAACATTAAGGCTTCACTGTTCTATAAAAATGTTAAAATATTTCCAATAACAATCTCCCACTCCCCACAAAACAGTTTAATTTAAAAAAATGACAATGTGGAATACTTAGTGAATCTTGTTAGCTAAATCTTCTAAATAAAAACCTTGTGGAATAAAAACATGCAAATAGATAAGAATACCAAATTGCACCTCTGTGGTGATGAAGATGATACAAGGCAAGGGTATTTTTTTACATATAGAGCTATTCTGCATAAATTAAATTCTTGCTCTAATATCTATAAACTGGGTTTTGGGGCAGGAAACTTTTCCCCTTTGTTGGCTCATTCCTCATCGATTTTTGTGAACATGTGATTGCATAAGGTGAAAAAATCGATCTAGCAGACATACAGAAATTTAAATTTTAACTGTTTATATTTACACATATTTTACACTTTTTTTTTTGTATTTTAGAAGACGTGTTTAGTTGATCCTACATGTCCTGCACTGACACATCAACATGCTTTCCCTTTTAAAGTATTAAACTTATCTGAGCCCTTTTTTTCCTTCACTTTGCATCATTTGTAACCCCTGTCTCTTTGTATGTTTACTGATCTGTAAGCCCTATAGCAATACTCCTAACTTAGCTAGCTGGGAGCTCACCATTTTCCTGTGCATGAGTTTCATGTGCATTTTCTCTAAAAGTTCAGTAATCATAAAACATGCCTGAGAAGAAGATTAAAGCTAGAAGGGATTGTAATGGAACCAAGAAGAGTTGGAGTTTTGAATGTGTAACGTAGGCAAGACTTATAGGTAACTTTGAAGTCTTACTAATAGAAAACCAGGTCATGAGACGGTAAACAAGAAAGCTCTAAACAGAAACCATTTCTGGGATGAACAGTCTTAGGGCTCAAATACATGATCAAGTTATGGCGATGTAATAAGTTACAATTTAATGGTTCAAAGACTATTAATATCTGTACCTGAGCTGTTAGTCCATGACAAAGCAATTTTGCTTAGTTTACCCTTCAGTGAAAAATATTTATAATAAGTCAGATTACCTCACTTTTGCTTTAGGCTGGACGTGTCCATAGGAACACTTACTGTGATTCCTTCAATAATCAAAATGTATTGCGTCCAAGTCTGTGTTATCTAGTCCTATTGACATTTACAGACTATTAATGGTAATGCTCTGGTTGCAGTATTCTTGCAACTATTTATTAACTTTGTTAATTATGTAAGAATAATTATGTCTATTATTTCTATGTTACATARTAATGTAATTAATTTTTATGGCTTTTACTTACATTTCAAAGTTATGAAAACTCCATGCCAAAATGTGTTTTATCAGATCTCTGGTAAGGTTCTGATATATGTTTATAAACATAAAAACATAAGAGATGTTCCTGTAAAAGACAAAGAAGTGCCTTTGTCTCCATGGTGGAATGGTGTCTTCCATAATGCGCATCAGAGTCCTGATCCCCTGATAGTGCAATGGATAGCGCAATTAAGGACACATTGGAGAATGCCCTCTTCTATTTTTCTGTCCATGCTGGCTTCTGTTTCAGTGGAAACCAGCATATAGCCAGTGGTATTTCACACCTAGCTTTTCTTCAAAAATCAGTCAAGATGAGGTAACGATACAGTTTCAGCTCATGAGGATTTCTTGGCATTACGTACACAATGACCTGCACTGCCTTTCCCAGCTCTGAGTTGGAAGCCTTTGAGTCCCTTAGATCCTATAAAACTAAAATAACCTCCCTAACCAAGAAAGGACCTTAACCAGCATTTACTTTAAATGTGGAACATAAAAGACTTGTGAGCAGTGCTCAGAAAAGGCATTGGTCACTGCTAAAGAAGACTAAAGAAAATAATACCTTGCTAGTGTCCTCTTAAATTACAGAAAAGAAAATTTGATTTGAACATGAATCAAATGACATCATTTAGTAGGAATAAATTGAGAATTTTTCAACAAAAACAATAATTTCCAGGAAATTTTAATCTAAAGATACTTTGGGTGATACAAGAGGATTTTAGTCAGTCATCAATTCTGTAGAGGAAAAATCAATAACTGAAAATAGAGATGCAGCAAAAGGCCACTTATGGTGGTGACAGATGACTGTATTGAAGAAAATATTGTTAGTAATAGAAAATAAGGGAAGTAGATTCATGATTTATGATATTTTTTTACCACTATTCATGAAGTCTTGTTTTTTTATATGTGAAACAAAGAAAGAGACCTAATAATGTGAGCTATTCCTTTTTTCCTTTGGTCACATTGTTTCATGTGGGCATTTATCATGCATATGGGTGCTCTTTCCCTTTTTTAATTCTTCTGCTTTTTTACAAGTATGTAGGAAGTAAATTATGACTGACAGTTTTTGAAAAAAAGGTAGAATAATTGTTTTTTAATATAAGCAGAGTAAACTTTATATACCATGTAAATACAGCACATTCCCTAGTGATTTCTAAAAAGACAAATTCAGCCATTTTTAGGCATTTGAATTTTTACTTAAATGCTATTTGTGAAATACAAACCAACAAAAAACATAAGGAGGCCTAAGAAGCCTCCCTTCAGAAAGAGGGAAAGGCAGGAACAAGAACCATAATTGCTTGTAATATTTTTATATTTTTGAGCTATTTCAATTATAACAATGGATAATGGTTCATACTTAATCTATGGGTCAATTTTCAGTTTATGACTAGTAAAATGAAAGTGGTTAGAGGTAAAATAAACAAACAACTGAAAATTGTTCTTTCTGCTGCTTCCTCCCCAGAATTGATTCATCTAACATAAGGCCTTGCAATGTGCTCTAGCCATATTAATAATGACGGATATTCTATCCTGAATGACTCAAAAAGAATCAAAAATTGTAATTAGTCCATTCAAGATGCTGAAGCCATGAAAAAAAACTTTGTGAATAACTCATTTTGCTTTAGTTTATGAATCATTGATGAATAATCATGAATTATCTGGAATTCATTATCTCAAAAATATTTATGAACAACTAATGTCTGTTTCATGATTCCATGAACAAAATACCTGTGTGTGTCTAGACTTTTCCAGAGAGGGGAAAAAAAAAATTGCAAGCAAAAAAAATCCAAGATATGTACTTGCAAAGTGGCAAGCAGAAGAAGGATGAATCAAAAAGACTACTAATTACTTCCAGAATATTGTCTCAGAAGTGACAAAAGGTCAGCACTATATCAGTTCATTTCTTTGACATGATTATGTGTAAAAAAATGTAAATATTACATAGTAAAGCAATTGATAGTTACAGAAAAACCTATCTAATATTCTGATTGCTCACATACTTGTATATTTACAAATAATAATGGGATAATCTGTCATCAAAACTATGTACTTACATAAAAAAAAGAAAATTCAGACTGAAAGTTCAAAGGATATGAAACAGAATTTCTAGAAGTCAGAAAGTTTTTGATGTATGGTATGTCTAGATGTCATTTCATTGCTTAGTGTGTTCCATTATGCACAATCAGAGCAGGACTGTTTGTTTAAGATTGTACCAAACAACACACTTCTTCTTGTGTCATTTCCTTGCAAAAATTTTTAAATATGTCATAAAAAATTATGTAATTTTTCCCATCAGCTAAACTTTTTTAACTACATATAAATGACTAAATCACTTTAGCAACATTTAAGAGTGTAAAATTTGCTTACATTTCACATACATCTGGCTGCATCTCCTCTAAGAAAATGAAAATAAAGTTTAATCCTCAAACAACTGCAAGAAAGATTTGGTAGCCTTACAAAATGTTTATCTAATAAAAAAGAAACAAAACAATAACATTTACTTTCGCTTTTATGAAACATTAAATCACTTGGTGAAATGTTACATTTGCTTATTTTTTTATTCTTGCTTTTTTAGCACAAATGAATGCATAAATATCATGTTCAACACTGCAAGAATTGCAAAAAATTTGTATATCACATGCCAAGCCATTTGGCTACTTCTTTAAAAAAAATTGAATTTACTAGAAGTATTTAGAAAATTAACACTTACTTGCAGTCACCTATGGTAGGATAACAGCAACCTGGTAGGGGTTAATGAAGAGCTTAATGATCTCCTGCTGTGATGAAGCTGCTGTTTGGAAGCAGCTGCTATAAAAGCAGGAGAAGCAAGGTCTGGCTATCATGTGAAAAGGAGCTGTGGAGGAGCAGGGCAAGCWGGTATCCCTGTAGAGAGGGGAATTGACTTAGGAAGGTCACAGGGAAGGGCAAGGAATGGTTGTCAGATGTTCAGTTCAGAGCTGTAGTCTTAGTCCAGGGGAGAGATGTCTGGACTGATGTTGTTTACTTTTTCCTTTTAAAAGGTAAGTAGTGGCAAGGGTTCCAGGATGTACTAGAGTGCTGAGTGACTTAAGGAGGATATTATTTTTAAATTCCTGCCTTTCTGAGAGAGGAGGGAGATTAAGGTGAGCATGTGAGCTATGGCCTGGGTGTTTTTGTGGCTGATTCAGGTATTAGTGTTCACAGATGCTCTGAAAACAAGTGTATAGACTTTTGCAGGTGGAGTTACTGTGGTCATATATTTGTTGCTATGCATGTCTGATGCTTCTGGATGTGATCATCAGCTGTAGATGTGAAGAAGATACATGGCCTGCCTTCTGGAAAGATCAGGTACTATTGCTACAGCTTACCTGTGGTAAGATCAAAGGACTGTTGACATGAACCTGGCAGTGCAGAAATGTGGGTGCTAGCTGTCCTTTCCTCTTAGTGCATCTGAGCTTCTGGGCCTGGAAGAGCTTGGTCCACAACCCAGCTGGATGTGGTGTGGGAACCCTTGAGCTGCTGTGGATGCATGAAGTGCCTCTGGCAACTAAGCTCTCTGAACTGGTCATACAATTTTTCATAGCCTCTGTGTTTTAGCTGGTATGATGTCATGCTGCTGTAGTCCTTCTGGATGTGAAGGATAGAGAAGCTAAGGTATATCTTAATGAATGCTTGAAGTAACTTAATCATAAACAGCTAGTTCATTAAAACCTGTATGGCTGTGCAGTTTCACAGACTACTGCCTGCATGTGCTGTTGTCTCAATCTCTGAACTAGACTTTTATAGAAATCTGCAACCTCTTTCAGATTAGTGAGACTTCTAAATGTAATCAGAGGCAATAGATGTTAAATTCTGTGGTGTGGATTTCAAGGTTCAGTCTTTGCTTAAAATGGTTGCTTCTTCTTAAGAACACGCCTAAAGAAGAAAATATTTGAATTATAACCCCTTTAACTGAACTGTTAGTCTATAATGTTAAAATACAAATGAATTAAACTAACCAGGAACTCTTTTATTTAATAAATACTTCAGTAATGTATCTTGAGCACTTAACTCATCTCTTACTGTGTCACAAGCTAGTCTCAAAGCTGTCTTAAAGACAGCTAAAGCTTAATAATATTGACATATATAGACAACAAATATATTGCTGCAGGAGGCTTCTTTTTTTATTATTTTTCCCCCAGAGGTGAAAATAATTCTCATTTTATAGAATGATTTAACAGAGCTAAAGAAAAGGCACAAACTTTGAGGTAAAAAGGACAGAAGAATTTGTGGATGACTAATGGAGTTGAAAAGCCATCCGTTCATTTGACACACTAAATATTATATTAAGTAACTTTGTCTAACTCAAGTTTAAAAGCTTCAGATCCTGGGGCAGAGTTTTAAAAGATTTAGGTCCTTGAGGTTGCAGTTAGAGGCTTAGAAGCTTTTCAGAATCCTGCTAGACTTTGTTTGCAGGTACCTGCAATCTGTAAAGGCTTTAAGTTCTAACAGGCAGCATAAACTGCACCGAAGGGTTCACACTGTTTAGTGAAACTGCCTGGGGAAAACCCCTTTAAAGAGAACGGAAGGCTGAAGTAGGACCAAAAGAGGTTTTAAGAGGAGAGCTTCAGACAAATCCTTCTTTCCTTTTCCACTTTAAAGTTGTCTTTGAAGTAATTATGTCCGTATCAGCAGAAAAGCAGGCATATGCTGTGAAAATTACCTATTGCCATTTGTACCTACCTTTCTTCTGTCCTTGACACCTCTCTTCCACCTTAGCTTTGCTAAATATGCTTGTTTCTCTTATCTTGAGGCTGCGAACTCAGTGTCACAAAACCATCTATTTATGTGTATGCTCTGAATGTAATATGACTTCAGTCATACTTTCAGTCTAACCACATTTTAGAGAAGAGCTGTCAACTTGAGGATACAAAGTTGTTTTATTCTTTTCTTAAACCCATCTTTCTGGAAAATTAAATTCAGCGTAGCTGCTCTTGAGTACAGTTTGTGACAGCAGAACTTACCTTTTTCTTGATTGATATCTTCTGGGAATTGTGGCATGCATAACTCTGGTCAAATATCTATTGTGAATGACCTTCCGCTGTGTTTTTTTCCAGGCAAAGACCAGGAGTCCAAACCCAGTGGGCAGAGGTCCTAGGTGAGGCTGGGATAGTTGAGGACTATTGGTGCACTCAGGGCCCTGACACAAGGTCTAAATAAATGTTTAAGACTGATCTAATGATGACAGGAATACTGACATGCTCCAAGTAGCTGTCAATGGCTACAGCACATCTTCCTGATAGGGCAATTTCTACAGTTACCAACTGTCCTGGATAAGGTTTCCATGCTATCTCCTACATGTACTGTAGGTCATAGTTTGTTGTTCTTGGCTGAGGAATGAGCTATGTGAGACAGGGAAAATCCTAAAGAAGAAGACTTTCTTCAAGCTTTCACTGTCTCCAGTCATTCTGGATAGAATCTGCTTGTTTAGTTTGATGTCTTACTGTCACTATGGGCATGTGGAATAAAATAACTCGGGATAATTCTCAAATGCTGACCTCTAGGATGACTCCTGTTATGGCAACTCCTGTGAGAGGTGGATAAGAGGGTTTGAGCATGTCAGAATGCCTATACTGAATTAGTCAAAGGTTTTCTTCATGTCTTCAGGAAGTCAGTGTATAGACAAAGTCATGTGCTGAGCAGTTTTTATTTAGATAGTGTCAGAACCTCAACTTGAGGACATGAGTGATGTCTCTTTGAGCTTCATCTGGTTTAATGTTGTCTCAGTCCAGGAGACTGGGATGTGTAGGTGGCACTAAAAAAAGAAAAAGGGGGGTTGGGGGGAAAAACTGTTAGGACTGTAGATATTTCCAGGTAGGACTTCAACCAGAAGACTTTTTTTGGTAAGCATGCAAAATGCAGGAACATGTATGCTCATCATACATATGATATTCTTAGTGGTAAAGTATAATGGAAAGTAACTTGAAAATTGCTCTTATGTCATAAATACAGTTTTCACATGCAGAATATCACAAAACTGTCTAGATACTTTGTCTGTTAAAACAGTTTTTGGACCATCAAAAAGCACAAGATTGTGCCCCCATTGCAAAAATGGCCTGCTGCTTATTTCCTTTGAATTTGACCCTGAGGATCAGTATCAATAATACTGTGTCTAGTAGACCTGGAACATCAATGAATATTAGCTGGCTGTGGCTCAGACTGATTTTTACCTCCTTTAGATAACTAACATGGCTCATTTCATTCTGTATCCACAGAATGCCATTGAAACTTGACACGAACTTACTTTCAAGGTGCTTCTTGGTTGCTTACAGGTTGCTCAAATTTATACCCTTTAGTTGGCAAGGGCCCTGTGGTGAGGGGAAGGAAGTGTGAAAGACCATCTCATAGAAATTAAGAATTTATCTACATTACCTTGGCTCTCAGCACCTGAACTTTCTCTTGAAACAGGTTGTGTATCCTTCTGTTGTTTTGAACTGTACATATGACTGCCTGCTTGTCAGAAGGAATTTCAGGCTGAGAATACATGATGCAAACATTACCCTAGCCAGTAAGTCTTATGAAAGATGTTAACTTTTAGGGTAACTGAAGTCTTAAGTACTTTGGCACTTTAAATTCTTATACAGCAGAGGTTATGTAACCTTAAGTACTGTAAGGGCAACAAACACTTAGGTTCTTTATGTTCATTGAAAATCTGCATAACTTAAACATAGCAATATTTCTTATGAAAATTGTAGGTAGTCCCTTGGGACATGAGGTCCACAGAATATTCTTAAGCTACCAGTTATCTTTGAGATCATACATGCAACTGGTTGGAAAGACCTGGTGCTGACTGAAAATACCTATTTACTTCTTCAATGTTTCTGCTGCTGAGGAAATGTCTTATTTTTGTAGTGCTTAACCTGATTTGTAAGTGGGGGTGGGGGGTAGGGAGGAAGGGCTTTGAGAAATGCAAGTTCTAATACTAATGAAATCAAATGTCTTACGGAAACAACATTATCAGTCTATACATTTATAATCTAGGAGTTTTCAGGCTCTATTACAGTCTTTCCAAGACTCTTAATTGTACAGTAGAATTCTAAGTGGGTGAATATCTATTCAAATATCTATTCAAATTCTATAGAATGGTTGAAAAGAAAAGCCTTACATGCTGAGGCTGCTATTTCCTACAGGGCTGTCTCACAAGAGAGTAAAGATTGCTTACTTTACAACCCCCTGGAGAAGCTTCTTATTTTGACTGGTCTTAGGGGTTTGTTTGTTTTCATTACTGGCATCTCTTTCATTATTGACATAACTTTAAGTGCCTCAGAAATTGCTAAAGGAGAAAAGAACAAAGACATAACAATGGAAGAGATGGAAAAAAGTAAAGCAGTATTTTCTACACTCAAGGACTGTAAACCATGAAATATACTCCCTCCCCCCCATATGACAAACTGGAGTCTAAGTAGATAAGCTAATAATGTAAAAGAAAAGATCTTCCTATTTGCTAGGTATACGTGATGAAGAAATGCAAAAAAAAAGCGTAAATACACAAAAGCTCAGTAGTGAACAGAAAATTCCAAGGTCACTTTTATCCAACAGAAGGAATTTTGAATTTTTTTAATTTAAATGAATAGTTGAGTAAAGGAGGCAATGTGTTTTTACTTTAAGTGTCCCTCTATCAGGAAACATGCAATGCTGACAAGCAAAATCCATGTGTCTCATTCCTTCCCAGACAAATTCAGCAGGGAATAAATCTTAAAAGAAATTGGAAGATTCTTTTAATTCTGCTTTTTAAACTAGGAGTGGCCTCTTGGGCATAAGATATTTACTAAGCATGTTGGTGTTCAGTTACACTACCTGGCCTGCCTAGGAATCCTCTTTTCCAGGTAGTTATTGATCCTTGTAAAAAAGGTGCTGTTAAGTGTGACAAATGCTTTTTTAAACTACTTTTCTTACAAATTTTGATCTATTTCTAGCTTGCCAGATCATTAGGAAGCATATCTTATTAAGCATATTGCCAGTGCCCTACTAACCCTGAATATCAGGCTCTTGAAACAACTGATCAAACAATCAACACCTGGAGTCAGTACAATCTTGCTCAGCAGTGATAAAGCATCTTCTCTTAAATTTACATGATATGAATAGACAGCACTGTCAAGAAATGAAATGTCAGCTACAATTGTTCTTGCTAAACACTTTTTTTGGGGGAAATGCACAGAAATGATTAAATAAGGCAGGGAAGTTAAAAATAAACACTGTGGAAAGAGCATTAGACTTTAATTTGCTTTCTCTAAACTTTTTTTAAAAACTAAACTTGCTTTCTCTAAAAACTGTCCCTACACAAAGTTAAGGTTACAACTCAGTTAAATCTRTTTGTGCTTTTCCCAGAGGCTAGGAAAATAGACTAGTTTCTAGATACAAAATCTTCTCTTAAAAGAACTGAGAGCCTAATCTTTGAATATCTTCTACACAGAGATTCTCTGGAAATGTTTAAGTAGAAATTGGTCTCTGTACTGGACAATGTTCTCTGACCAGAATGTTGGATTCAAAACTATTGTATATTTGACTTCCCCTCCTTAAAAATAAATAAAACACCTACTGTGACTTCTAATGGGGTGAGTGCTCTGTTATCTAACTAAAAAGATGAGACTTATTTAACCTGGCTGGGTTAATTTCAGAGCTAGGTTCACCGATCTTTAGCTTAGGCAAATTCCTTGCCCAAAACAGGGCAAAGAGCTTACACAAAGTGTGTGCTATCTGAGATACATGTGTATATGTCAAGAAAGAAGCCATAGGTATGTTTAAAAACCATTATCAGAAAAAAATGAAACAGATATACCTACAGGCTAAGTAACCAGACAAGTGGGTGTAGTTAGACTTCCAGCAAGAATTTTTGTGAACCTTTGCCAGTCAGACACCCGTAAACATGAGTTCATAAAATGTAAACTTTAAAATCACCCAAGAAAACAAAGCAAAATGCCTACTGCAGAAGTTCCAAGTAATTTCTTTCCCCCACCCCCTTACTAAGATATGTATGTTTCTATAAGGAATATCTTTGCATTTTTTCTTTTGTTAAGGGAAAGCAGTGCTGTCTTATATTTGAGGTTAATGTAAAGTTAAATTTGAGTTGGAAAATGGTTCAAACTTTTGTCAAAAACAAACCTTGTTTCCTTTTCTTTGCTGCCAAAATCCTTCGGTTAGCAGTGTTTCAGCTTACTTTGTAAAGTTTAAGCTGTGTCACCTCCACAAATTCTTACTTTCCTAGTCCTCCCTCCTGGGGTCTAATGAAGCTAATCACTGTTTAAAACTAAGTACTGGAAAGTACAGCAAAATGACACTTTGTTAAAGAAGAATCATGTGGTGTTGCACAAACAGTGTTTTGATTGATAGAAAACTGCACAATAATCCCTTTGGCTTCTACTTCTAAAGTTACTGTTCTGATGTCAGTTCAGCATCTGGTTTCTGGCAAGCATAATCCAGAGTTTATTAATGTTTGGCTTTAGTGAGGTTGCTATTAGGGACTATCATTCTACAGAACATAAATTGTATGTGTGGTTGTGGACTGATAAGGAAATTACTGTCATTCATTAGGTTACAAATTTCTCAGAAGAAATAACACTGTACTTTCCAGCAACTATAATTTAAATAATGCTTAGTCTTTACTGGTCCAATAGTACAACTTTAGCCTGAGTTTTTTTCTGGAAGTGATGCTCTCAGGTGATTGTACAATGTAGGAGAAGTAACCCTTTAAAGCACATGACCAATAATTCCTCCTTATAGGAAGTATGGAGGGAGGAAGGAAAATTGTTTTGTTTATTAAATGTAATGTGGAAAAGAAGCTGGTAACCCTGTGTAGAACAATAATGGGGCGTGAAGGTAAGAAATGTAAATAGTAATTATGTTACATGTGGTTTAAGTAAAGTACTTGGTAAGTGAACATTTCACACAAAATTATAAAGTATAGACTGTACATTGAGTGTCAGGCAGTCCATGAAATCAAACCTTAAAGCTTTGTTTCAGTAGACTGTAGGCAAGAACAGCATCTCCTTTACAAGTTTAAACTGGAAATTTTCATCTACTGTGTAGATGGTCATAACTTCTGTTAGCATCTGAGATCTTAAAAGATGCAGCTAGCTTGGTTTTGCATTTTGAAGGGACTTCTGCATGTTTAAATAGGCAGTAAATTGCCTAAAAGGGTAAGGGTGCTATGTTACTACATACTACTACTTACAGCTGTGCCATCTTCTCCCACCCTGCTCCAATTTGTAGCAGTAGTTATACTTGTACTTCCCTTAATAATGAATTGACCTGTAGACTTTGCAATGCAGCCTCTGTCTGGACTACTCTGGATGCTGAAAGTTTCATGCTTTTGAAAAGCAACTGAACAAATTCATGGAATAAAAAACTTGTTTTAACAGTCTTATTAGGTGTTGTTAAATATAAACATCTCTGCGTCAAGAAGTTCCTGAAAATCAAATAACTCTTCCTGCCTCCAGTTAGCTGGGAAGTATTGCTGTATAACTGTCCTGTCTTTAGGCCATTCTTATGATGGTGGCCAGTAGTAGATACCTTTTGGTTTTTGTTTTCTTTTCTCTGTTAAGGATGGTCATGACCTTGTGCCTAAAACAACAAAAATGATTGCTATATAAAAGTTGGTTATTCTCTAGACTTGAGTACTTGCAAGTTCAGGAATAATGCTCCTATAACTGAAGCTGTTAAACTGGTCAAGAGTTTTAAGGCAGAAAATGTACAAAAATGAAGTGATTTTTATCACTTCAGAGCTAATTCTTCTTGTTTCTCAGGGCTGGATACTTCTTGAAAATAAGAACTGAAAGCTAATCTTGGACATTGCCTAAAGTCGTCATCTTCAGAAAAGGGGTTAACTCTTTAGYTTCAGTAATTTCTGATGGCATCAAAAGGACAGGTTGTATGAAGCTGCTGCTTTCTCCTTCTAATCCTATATAGGTTTCTATGTGTTGAAATGGCTAAAACTCAAAAGTGTGTTCCTGGCTTGTGCCTTCTGTTACCTGCCACAAAGCTGGGCATACCTGCAACCTACAGGTATGYGCAACCTGCATTCCATGACTTGTCCTGCTTACATTAGAACATGAGGAAAAAAAAAGCATGCTTTTAAGAATAATTCTGTCTACTTTGAGAAATAGTATGCCAGTATAAGTTAATACAATAAAGGCCAAAGGACTCTTTACACTCTAACACTCTGCCTCAGAGTGGGTTATTAAGACTGAAAACTGTTTGTTTATCACTAGGCATAGAAGAGAAAAAAACAAACTGGAAACAACAAACTGGAATTGGTGTCAAAAAACTACATAAGTTCACCTACTTGGATAGCAGCATATCAGAGGGTTGCTGATATTGCTTGCCAAGTATGCAAAGGCAAAGTCCAAAGGAAACAGTCAGATCCTGTGGATCTCTGCCATTCTGAGATGCCTTCCAGCCCTGAATGACCCTTTGTCATGTTGGGCTGCTACTGATTTGTCTTCTGACTGCTTTTTGCATTTGTATACTGAAGAATGTTTAATGCAGAAATACTCAATGTGAATGTCCATGGCAATTTGTTGTATAAGCTAACTGTGGTTGCCATGGAAGCCTACTGAGCAGAAGTGTTGCTGCCCCTTCCTGCTCGCCTTACCTGCCTCTCTCATTTATGTTTAATCCAGGTTTGATTTCCCCCCACATTCTGAAATGAGGGGGGGAAGAGGTGACCATTTAAAATATTTCTCCTTCTGACATTATTAACCAGCTTACTACATAGCATGGTTAAATAAGGTTCTGACCTGAAATAAGAATAAGAGATTTGACTATTTCATATTTTATTTTTAGACCCTAATACAGGCTAAATGTAAGTCTTGTCTCACCATTGGCATCATTATGAATAAAAGTAAAGCAGCTGTCATTTACTTCTGTGAAGGAGGAATGATAACTACTGAAAAAAGATTTCATTACTTACATGTACTAATTTATTGTTTCATCTTTGGATATACCAAAACCTGCTTATGTGGAGCAGAAAATCCTGTTATTTGGGCCCTGTGAGATGCGTAGTCTGATAAATATCAGAGTAAGCTGCTTTCWTTGACTGCAGTAGGAGCTCTGCTTTTTGATTCCTGTGATGGTGTTTATCTTCACCAATGGTGATGAGCACTACTACATGTAATAGATGTTACATAAGTGGCAACATTCTGTTAAATAAATGCTTTCTTTGAAGCTTCTATGTATATGTGCGCATGTGTATATATATATTTTTAAACCTTTTAGAACTTTAAGGTAATGCTTGGTCTCATTCAGTAAATCAATAAAGAATATATAATGGCAAGGACATTTTTCTGTGGTATATCTATAACAGACATGAGTTTCATATTCTAAGCCAGGACTTCTTGTCATAACACTAAAGGAAAACTAAGAAATCTTGGCAATCAGAAACAGAAAGAACCCCTTTTTTCCCCTTCGTTTCCCCCTGGCCCCCTGTTATCCCTTGGCCTTGCTAAAGGCTAGGGCAAATAATTATGTAGATTTTCCTACTAAGGAAATAAAATTCAGACAAATGACAGAATTCTAATATGTCAAACCCAACCCAAATAGCAGCCAAACAAATACTTTCGCTTTTTTGGTCTTTGATATCTTCCAAGTCTAACTTACCATCTTGCTTGTGGTGTTAAAATGTTTCTTTACTGTTGCTTTAAGTTAAAGCTCCTGGAATGAACAATAAATGTTTCTTGCCTCCCTGTAAGGAAAGGGACAATGATTATATTTTCAGTCTCTAGTCATGGGAGAATGAAATTGCCAATAAAGCAAGTCGGCTTAAAAGGAAAAAAAGAAGAAGAAAAAAAAAGAAAAACAAAACAATGAAGCTCATTTTTCTTTTAAAGTGGTTATGAGACTGCTCTTCCAAAGGCTTTCATCTCTTAATTCAATTTTCAAATTTTCTCAATAGGCTGTAAACCACCGAGCAAAACAGATTGTTGCTTCCTGCTGTAGTCAGTCCATCTTTACTGTCATTCAATTATAACTTTTTCAACAGTATTACCGTCTAAATATTTATTGAATTCTGTTCCCTCAAGGAGAGGCTCATTTTAATGAGTTTATACTGCAGGTGTTTTGGACCTATGCACTTACCATTTGTTGCTCTGGTTAGTACACAGGTAATGCTCTTCCTACAGAGCCAAGAGAAGTTACTTTGCCATAAAAATCTTGAAATAAAGGTCACTTGAGTTACCCATGCATTAAAAAACAAATGCTTCCTACTCTTCACTCCTAAAACCATGACTCATTTTGACTTATTTTTTCTGTTTATCAACCATTGGGCTTATCTGTAGCCTGAAGTTAATTAGTTAATGCATGAACAAGTATTTAACCATTTTCTGAAATATTTCTAGTTGTTGCCAATTGTATATCTTGAGTGGAACTGTCTACTAATTTTGGCAACTACTGTTATATTTATCAGCATGAATGCTTCCCCTGACTAAATGATATCTTCCACTTCTTGTTCCCAGAACTAAGATGTTTTCTTCTGTTGTCTTAGTGTTTGCTACCCTATTCAGTATAGGAGAGTACAGAAGACTTCTCTGTAAAGATTTGTGGAAGCAAACCTTTAAGTACCTTTGTCTCCAGAGGACAGAAAACATGTTTAAAAAAAAAAGGGTGAGTGATTTTACTTCTAAAAAGCATTTTTTTTCTTTTTCTCTAAATA
Source organism: Apteryx rowi (assembly GCF_003343035.1). Lineage (NCBI taxonomy): Eukaryota > Metazoa > Chordata > Aves > Apterygiformes > Apterygidae > Apteryx > Apteryx rowi. The sequence continues at coordinate 75,157 of NW_020451275.1, forward strand.
CTTAATTTGTCTTAGGAGCTGTACCTCTCTGAGATGCTTCTTCCAAGCATTGGGTTAGAGAGTGCAGCTCCTAAGCAAGTTTAGTCTTCTCCTTCAAAGAACTGGACTGTGTATCTTCTGATCAGTATCTTTCAGTTTTTCTCCTTGTATAATGTCAAAGCTTCAGTAGGAGTGAGGATGCTTCTGTTCTTGCAGGAGAGGTTTTTTTGGTGCATGAAGTATGTATGTGCTGTTCTCTTTGCTTGAGGAGGGCTTGAATTTGGTCTCCTGCTTCCTGAAGGAAGTGAGCTAGCATGTGTGAGACCTCCTGAAATGCAGCCACAGGAAACAGTGAAGAAACCAACTTATCTCTCTTTCAGAGACCATGATGGTCCTTTTGAAAAGACCAGAGTACAGATGCCGCAGAACAAGTATATCTTTTTGCAAGTGAATAGAGCACATATGCTCCAGAGAGGGTGAAGGTTTTCATATGTGACTTTCTTCAGTGTTCCTTATAGAATAACTTTAAATCCCAGTTTGAGATCTCTCATTTATAGAGTCTAAGTGGCCGGGATGGATGTCCACTTCAGCAACCAGTGGACTAAAACATAAGCTTTTAAACACAGAAGTGTTATATTTTATTAATGCTTACTGCCACTCATCCCAAGTCATATGAAGCAAGAACCTTCTCCCTCAAGTTTTTTCTTTCCCTCCTAGCTCAGGTAGGAGTAACATACAGACCATGTTTTTTTAATAGAAAATCTCCAGTCTCCTAATGAATAATACTTGGCAGAAATCTCACCATAAAGGATGCATGGCAGGCCTTCTTGATCAAAATCTATCTAGGGTTTGGAGAAGAAGGTGACCCAACTAAGAGCCGGCACAAAGATTTCACAAATCCTTGAAACTAGGAATGCTTGGTTCCTTAAACAAGTGTGTGGAGGAGAAGGGAAATGAATGCACTTTCTTTTAAAAGGCAGGAGAGGTCATCTCAGGGATTGAAATTCTTTTGTCAGTTGTCTTAAAGTTGTTGCATTATTATAAGCTCAGCATTTTGAAAAATCTTTTTCATTTCTAAACAAAACACTTTATCAACCACAGAGTTGTTTTCAGCTAAAAATCTTCTCTTAATGGTAACTGCACTGCTGCATGCCAAAAGCTATTATTTAAGGTCTATAGGATATTAAATGATCTTATCAACCTAAATCAAATCTTTATTATCAAACTACTTTCCTCTGCCAGTTCAGAAATGATCATGAAACAGAAATTAATAATGCAAGACAGGAGATGTACATCTGAGAAATGAAACAAACTGTTCCAAACGGTTGCACTAGGTAATTTTCAGTTGAGCAGTTTGACTGCTAATGGTTTTCAGATTCTTATGTTCAAACATGCATCTACTCTCCTTTCACTTTCTTGGCTTTATTCTACTACATCCTTGGAATAAAATAATTTTGAATTAGCAGTCTGTGTTTAAAGTAGAGCTATTAAAATACTACATTCCCTTAGTTTACTTGTTTTGTTCCGGTTTTGCTTATCAATTTTTAACTGGTTTTTATTTATACCCCCATTGGAACAACTGAAAGCAAAAAATAAAACCGCTTSCTATTGTTAACAGTGTAGTGATATTTGCATGCTCAAGAAAGGAAGTATACCTTTTCCTATTGATGAAAAGTATGATCTGTTTTGTGTTATTATAGTTATTCTCTACAAGCCATCTCCAGAGAAATATAGCTGGTTATAAAGAATACTTGAAATTTGTTTGTAGACTTGAAGGCAAAATTAGTTGCACAGTAATCTGACTGGTATTCAAGCCTTTACTTAGGCAACCACAGAAAACATATCTTGTATTCTTGTCCTAGATCATTCTTTTMATCTCAAAGTGTGTTATTTTACAATGCAAGAATACAGCACTACTTCAGTGCTAGCATAACTATTTCTGTTTATGAATTTCTGAGTTTGATATTGGGATGGCAATGGCTGACAGTTATGCTCAGTGTGACAAAATAATCAGAAAACAGATTACAAAAAGAATCCTTTGGCCTACTAGTCATATGCTAGTGGATATTTTAATCTTAATTCTCATTTTACTTGCATTTCTTCTTTTGCTTGAATCTGATTTTGTATTTGTATTCTTCATTATTCTTTTTATCCATAGGCATCCAATTGAGTTATATTCCAATGTACGTCTGTTTTCAGGGCACTACCAAAATGTAAACACTGCCTTTTTAGTCTGTCTTTGATTCTTTAAGCCTGTCCTCTAAACACCTGCCCTCTGATTTGGAACTCGATCTATAAAAAAAAAGCCTGTCTCAGACAATGCTGTTTGAAAGGACTTTAATCAGGATTAAAAATTGCAAATGTTAGCATAAATAATTAAGAGTAATCTTTAAGGAAGTGTGGGGACTTTTGTTTTAGCAAAAACTGATTTTTGGTTTTGCCAGGCAAACCTATGGTCTTCAATATTAATTTCTGATTTAACAGTAAATTTAAAAGCCAGAGGACTGCATTCTGAAAAGTGCTAAATGTTCTGTTTCTTCTGATTTCAGAGAAAGATCAACAACGCAGGATGAAATGTATGTGGATTAATCTCAGCTTGTTGAGAACTAAGCATATTCAGTGTAAGCCTAACACTAAGGAGAGTGTAAGACATGCGGCTCAGCACCTGTAACATATTTTGGCACTGAAGTCTCAAGTTAAAATGTGTGAAATGAGAGAAAACAATCTTTGGCAAGTTCTCCAGCTTTTGGTTCTGTATCTTTACTAATATATTTTTTTAGCTATTTAAATTTTTAATCTCAACTGGCTACTGATGAAATCAAGATTATAAGACAGTATCCAAAAACCAGCCATGTTGTACTCTTAACCAAGGTTAGCAAGCAGTCCTCTTAAAACACCTTAATACAGTCAATCTTATCTTAGGGTTCAGTAAGAATGGTAACATTGAGCACAAATTGTAAGGTGGGAAAGAGACTGGGTGGGTGGAGGGAGAGACGTAAAATTTAGAGGGCTTGACTTCTTCAAGGTAGGGGGCTAGATAAACTTTTCTTTAGATTGGAAGAAACTAAAATATGGAGGAATAACTAATCTCATCCATAAACTTGAGAAATCTAAATGGTCACCCAGAGGACCACATGGTTATTGATCCAACAACAGTAAAAAAGTTACTGGAACAAACTTTGGAGGAAAGAAAAACTGAAGAGACAAATATAACTTGAACTGATGGATGCATGTTGCCTTTTACCCAAAGCTATGTTATATCCAATTCACCCTCTAGGCTTCCCTGATCATTTGGACAAGTGAAATGTTACAAATGTAATGGTAATCATTCATGCAGCTGAACAAAGATTAAGCTGATTGAATTGCCCTTGTAGACCTTAAACCTAAGTTAGGAAAATAAATTCATTATGAGGTAATGGAGAGAGGCTTTCAGATGGCAAAAATAGTATCTTATCTTTCTGTTACTTACAGGAAAAATTAAGAGCCTTTGGAAAATGACTTAGTGTGTCCAGCTAGGAAGCAGGCTAAAGCCACAGGGTGGGGAACAGCAGGTGTAGAGGGGGGCCTCAGCAGGCATCTCCCAGGGCTTCTCTTTCTGTGTCTCTCCCTTGCTTGATTCCAAATAGGGAGGTGCCTTCTGAGTGTGTGTGACAGAGGAGGAAATACTTGATGCTTTTGTACAATATTGTAGGACTGTGTCCTTCATGGAGCAAAGAAACATGTTCTAGATGTTCCTTAACCTTACGGGGCTTGAATCTAAATATCCTCGGTCCCAAGAGATGTCCTAACTACAAGGCAAGATTAGGTGGAGCTGGTCGTTCACTGCAATTGCAGCTATGCTRCAGTCCAGCAAGCCATAAGAACTTGTCTTGGTGAGAAAATAAGCAATTTTTTTCTCTAAACCAGTAAGAACACTGAGCTACTGTTTTTGGCTAAGGGTTATCATGGAAACCCCTGCCCCCCATGCTGTTTGTGTGGTGTGTGTTTGTGGTTTCTTTTTACTGGTTTTTGTGGGGCTTTTGTTTTATTTACACAGAATGACTCTAATATAAAATGCAAAAACATTTTGCACTGTAGCAAGCCCAGACAGCAAAACTCTGCACTGCAGGACAAGCATACTGCTTTGCCTTTTGTACTCCTGGAGCACAGAGGTCCAGCTTCAGTTGAAAAAAGTCTTGCTTTTATTCAGAATATTTCAAAGGCTTGGTTCTTAAAGTCTGGGCTGTGAGAACTGCAGGTTGAAACCCTCTAAGCGTAGCTTAGAATTCAAGAATATTTTTCATGCAAATCCCTAAGCTCTAGCTCTGTGTGTGCAAAATATATATTGCAACCCTATGCTTGATAAAGCTTTAATGATGATGCAGGTCAGGATTTGGTCTCTTACCTCTCTCCCCCCCACCATGGCATTTGGATGTTGCAGTTATTGAATATTTACCACCAAATATTTTATATCTCGCAGGTGCGAGTGAGTCATCTTTGAGTCAGCTGAATGAAAGTTACGCAAAAGAGGCTGGTTTTCTATCTGCCTGGGTTAGTGATGATGCACAAGGGAATTTCCGTGTTGAGTTTTCCTTTATTTTTTCCTCCCAGCTTGACACCAGGATTGCTTTTTATTTTTTGTGAGTGGACTTGACAGCTAAAGGAAACAGTATGTTATTTCTATTTTTTGCTGAGATTGATAAGAGGGTACTTAAATGTATTTGGATGCTTAATATCATTTCTTCTGTTGCTTCTAATTCCATTTCATTTTATTTCTGTCCTTCTAATTGCTTGCATATACAATTTATTGCATGGCAAGTCAGTTGGGAAATTTAACACTAAGATGAAATCAGGAAAGTTGATTCTCACACCCATGCTTATTTTGTCCAAACTGTTTGTGAAAGACACAGGAAAATTAGGTTTCATACTTCTTTTTATAGTTATATCTTCAGTGAATTAATTACCTAATACAGTACTTAATCCTGTGTGTTTGTTCACTTTGCCTTTTGAAGTCTGTCCCTACACTGTTCCAATGGAGCTTAGTGATGGTAAATTTTTAGAGGTACTGGTATGTTGATTAAAAACAGCAGGGGCTGCGTGCATTTACCTCTTGCAAATTGAGATGCCAGTGAGAGTCTGTACTCTTTCAATTTGACAGGCAATGTAAATCATTAAAAATTAATGTTACATTAAGCACTATTAATTTTAATTTCATGGCATCCATGTCACCCTCACTTCCTGCATAAATAATTTAGTAGCACCAGTAAGGAACTAATATACGTTAACTACTCTTGTTTTATAATGACAATAATGATAGATATTTATGCTTATCTGTTATGTGCCTTACTGTTTGTATGTGCTTTAGAGGAAAATAAAACACTGGTTGATTTGCTACAGTGGTTAGTTTGGGGTAGGGGAGGAAGGAAAACAAAAACAAACAAACAAAACCAGATAAAAAACAGATTAGGAAAAATGCTTTTTCCTGGGACTATGGTGTTGAACTTCTTATGTAGCAGACACTATCCGTCATACTTCGATTTCACAGACACTACATTCAGTCCTTTGTTGGTGGGGGGGGAAGCAGTCACCTTGCTTTAGTTCTGAAGCACATTACTCTCCGGTGCCAACAGTGGTCTGCTTCTTGTAATGTTGCCAGTAAGTATCCTTTCAAACAAGTAATGCTCAACATGTTTGTATTCCTGGGAAATTTCCTGAGTGGGTGCCTGCTGCGTTGAAAGGCCTTCAAGGCTAAGATGACAAACACAACTGTTTTCAAAGGCTTGCCTTCAAACTGTTGTTACCAAAGAATATCACGTGGCAGTTCACAGCCAATATATCCTAAATCATCTTCTACAAAATGAAGGACAAGTTGACTTGTAATGTAACCCTCAACTTTTTTCCTAGCTGTTTGGACTGGAATTAGGTGTGTATTTACATAGTGTACCCAGTTATTATTTACTCCAAGTTTTTAATACAGGTTAATCTTATCATGATTGATCTCACTTAAGTAAACTATGAAACAGATGGGGAGAGATTCATCTGTTCTCTTAGAATGCACCATCTGAGATGATTAGAATAAAGCAAATTCAGTAACTGTAGTCTGTTTGTCTTCTCTCCTGTAAAATTCAAACATAATATCACCAAGACTTTCATTAAATAAAAAAATGAAACAGCTAGGTGGTTTTTTCCATTCCTCTATTATTAAACTTTTCCTTGGCTGGTAAGAGAACTTACCAAGAATGCCCATTTTACATTTATCCCTACCACATTTCAGAAGTTAACTTCGTGGTTTTTTTAAAAAAAAAAAAGTCTGATTGCATCTTCTCCATTAATGTATTGTTCTTAACAAAATCTGAGGCTATCTCAAACTTTCTCTTTGTGAAAACTGTTTGCATCTCCTAGGACATTAGCTATTTATCGAAGAGAATAGATGGTGTGGTTCAGTATATAATCTACATAGAAGATTCCTGTTAGAACTAGGCCTTTTACCCTAGCAGGCAAAGGCATAAAAGAATGCCATTGAAGCAAGATGAACTCTTATTAGCAGTAGGGCTATTCTGTCTTCTAAACTTTAATCAGTATAATTATGTATTTAAAATAAAGAGTCACATCTCACCAAATAAGTAAGGGGCCACATTTTTAGAAACTTGAGGGAAAACTAAGACATAATCAGAAATAGAATTTCAGGGGTAAGTTGAAGCATGTAGTTGGAAAAATCTACATAGCAAATGTAAAGAGATTATAACTTACTGCATATTGTACTTGGAAGTGGAATATATTAATATTCATGCAGTCTAAATCAGTTTAAAAGATGTTTCAAAAAGTGTGRAACAAATTCATGTTGTGTAATTTAGAGTTAGCCCTAAATAACCTGATATTGCAAGATATTTTTTAAATCATGTCTAAGTTATTTCTTTTTGAAATAACACACCTTTACCACAGTTTGATCAGATTCTAGTTCCTAAAAGTATTAAAAGGGTTGATATGCCTCAGACAGTAGATGGAAGAATTTATTTACCAGTCCAAGCACATTTGTATAGAATACTGAAGTCATTCAAAGTACATTCAAATCTTCAGATGAAAAATATTACAAAAATAGAATGCTACTTCATTAAATAGTAAGGCTTAACTGATTTTTTTCCTGGGAGATCATTTCTCTTACATATTTTAACTTAAATTATAAGGTCAGATGCCACAAATATACAAGAAAGAACACTATCTCCACAAGAAATAGCAGCTTTAAGGCTTTTATGACTAAAAGGATTGCATTCATTTCATTAGTAAAACCAAAATGTTTACTTAAATTTTATTTTTAATAGCCTCAAGAAAGTATCAAACAGAATTTTTTAGCTTTTCTTTAAGTTTTTAAGCTGAAGAAAATCGTTATTCTAAATTGCAGTTTACTGGTTATCGTTTTGCTTTGCTTAACTTTTTTTAACTTCAAATTTCCCACTCACTGATGTTCTTGCATTGGCCTTTCTTTTTCCTCTGGGATGATTTTTACCCTGAAGTTTGATTTCAAAGAGCTGAATTAGAAAGCGTGAAGTACTTGCAGTGTGAGACCGATATTTGTCAGAAAGGTTGAGATCCTCTAAAGCACCCTTCACTGTGACCAAAGCAATTTTCTGTGCTAGGTGTCGCAGCACAGTGTCATCAACAGGAGTTCTGTCAGCAGCAGAGTGAATTAAGCATGGCTTTATACGAATCTGTCTCCTATTGAACTCTCTCATGTTAATATAGTGAACGCTCTAACTAAAGGGTGCTTTTTTCCCACTTTGGTCGAACTTTTCATACCATTTCTGTCTTTCTGTTGCCTAATAAGAGCTGAGCTCAGTGGGAGGCATTAGTGAGTTTTTGTTCCTCTAACTAGTCATGTATTTCACAAAATATTTAAGGACATAATACTATTGGGGTTTCTAATCCTTTGAAAAACTGGTGGAAATCAAACAGCAAATTCAGTTAGGAGAAAGGGAAGAAACAGATGCATATAGAGATGCATTGTTGTATAAACCTCATTTTCTTAGGAACCAGGCTAAAAAATACCTCTGTTAGCATCTGATGTGAAGCTAAAATTCATGTGTTGTGAAGGTCAGGCAGCAATATAGTGTTAACAGCAAGCAGCAGACTGAGTAGGTGAAAGGAATTTAGTGAAYAGAGGGAACAGCTTTAGTAAAAGATCCTTAGCCACAGTCTTCTGCCTTTGGGCGGTTATAGCTGTTTCTCCTCTACTGACAAATTGTCGGACACCCGTCGGGTATAAACCGATTCTGGTTTGAGGTTACTGTCGTACTCCTCAGAGTTCAGTGTAAGAGTTAAAGACATTTTCAGATCTTTAATATCTCTTTCTATTTTAGCAGTGCTTTTTTTGGAATTAGCAACTCTCTGAAAATAAAGATGCTTCGCTGCCATTGGCAGCACTGGAGGGGAGGGGAATAAAAGCACTAAGCATGCCAGCGGCGTTACAGTGACAGGACAGAGTACAAAGGCAGCCTTCAAGTCCCCCAGCTCTGTCTCCATAGTTGTTCACAAGTTTTTAACACTTCGACCAGATTAACATATATGCAGCCTTGCTGTATATTTATATATAAGCAGCCGCATGACAAAGCGCACTGGGGGGAGAAGGATGGCAGGAACTATTTGCCCTGATTTCTCTTAACATTTAGGACTCTGAATGACTGCAGTTAAGGAATGCCTCACACCCTTTCTGAATGAAACAGGCTTTGCCTTCAACTTCTTATGACCAGAAACAGGGTATCAATGATTTAAGCTGGGAAACAGAGAAAATGCCCGGCAAATCTTCTATAGGCAATCTGGGCTTCAAACCAGCGTGCTGTCGGTGCTTCAGCAATGCAGACGTACCAACATAATAAGCATTTGGGACACGTCTTTGATAGAATGTTGGAGCTGGAGAAATCTAGTTAGCTACAGTCAGAGAAGGGCAGAGAGACTGATGAAAACAAAGTGCACAATGACAGTGGCAAACAGGAAAGAAGGGAAAAAGCTGACAGAAAATGTGTATAAACTGTGCTAAATTTGAGGAAAAGAGTATAGGAGGGGAGCAGAAATTAGGCCTGTTTTGTTCTTGTTTTGTTTTAATAATCTCTCAGATCCTAGAACTTGTGAATAAAGGGCTGAAAATGAGGTTTGCCATATGATGCTTTTTGGAATTGCTATAACTCCTTGAATAATGCAGTTATGTCCTTTTTATTTGTGCAGATGAGCAAGCCAAGCTATTTTGAACTGAAAGCATCAATTTCCATAGTACTAGTTTCAGTATCTCTGTCTTGCAATAGGCTAGTGAAAAAACAAGACCCTGATGGGACGGGATCTGGGCTTTGAGAAGCAAAGGCTTTGTGTTTTATTCTCTGTGGAACTGTAATTAAGCCATTAAAAGCTCCACAAATTAACGTAGGTGTTTGAAGCCTACAGGCATAATAATGGCCCCTAGAGTTGAATTACTTATTCGGGTTGAGACACCATTGAATTGAGTATCCTTATTAATAATTTATAACTGATGTATGCATCAAAATTGAAGCAAACAAAATCAGTAGTCTTTATTAGTTGTGGAGAAAAATAGCATGCCATGAGATGAGGCTTCAAAAAGCTGCTCACTGAAGAGCCAGGAAGGATGGAAAAGGGGAAGATCCCATAGTAGAATGGGAGTTCAGCAGCACTGATGGTGATCAGCTGAAGCTTGCCSAGATACTCAGCCTGCCTAGGTGGGAGAGCAGATTTCTCAGCCTTATTATGAGAAAAGGTTAGGTGGGGAGTATAACTATATACTGTTAGAGGTGGGGTATAACTATAGACTGTTGTCTTCACAGTGGAGGACAATTCTGCTGAAAAAAAAATTGTTTTTGCTTGCTACAGGTGAAATGCCTGTTTTTGTGTGGTCAGTCTACGATATCCTGCTGGAGTGGGGTAGTTTAAAATATGTATAAATACACATATATATAAAAACATACATATATACACCTACATATATCTCCTCTTGTCAYGTTTCTCTGCTTCTTTCCTTCTGTGTTCAGTTTTTTTTTGAATAAGGACTTTATTAGTGATTTTTTTTTTTAATATGTGGGAGTGCTGGAACCATACCTAAGAGGGTTTTTTGTTTTCATTTTTGAAAATACTTCCTCAGCTATTTTTTTATTTGTATAATAGTTTCTGTATAAAATGCTACAAAATAGAATGAAAATATTTTTGTCAGACAAAAATCCATGAAGTAAAATTTGTCATAGGCTCCTTTCAGAACTGCAGGGTTTTGTGCACTACAGATAGAAGCCATTTAAGTTTAAACTCTGGACTTTAAAGCCTCGGTTATGTAAGTAATTTTGTTGTCTTCAAAGGAATTTCAGTGGGGCTACTCATACTCTGCAAAGTAGGTTTTTAGATATTTTGGTGTATAATTAGACTTTAGTATTTCAATTCCTAGCTAAGAGATCTCTCAGTATGTTTAGGGTCTTATACAGTGTTTCCTGCTGCAATTTTTGAGCAATGTATGAAATGACTTATATAAGTCTTGAGTGCTTCCTTTTCCATTCATTTCCTCTACACCTCTGCTTTCTAGGATTCTAAGAGATTCTCCTGTTGAGAAGACAGAATAATACTGATTTGACTGTAATTTTTGTTCAACGCAAAGTATAGAAAGGTATTGTTTTTTGAAAATATCCAGCATACTTTTGAAGAATGTCAGAAACAGTCTAACTTCTGTTAACATCTTTATAATCTGATAGACCACCAAAACTAACCAAGGACTCACGTTCTCAGGCTCTGAGGTGATTCAGTTCCCTAAAGGGAACTGCTCAGCTAGCATTGCCAATTTTTGATTCCTTGAGTGGGAATTCTCCCATGAGGAAGCTTAGAAGCGGGGCAGCTGGATCACGAAGTGCCTCAGCTTRTTAGCTGACCTGGCCAAGAGGCAGCACAACTGGTTACCTAAAATGGTCATTTAAAAAAAAAATTTGAGACCTCACTAAGTGCTTGCAACGTATGTGAGGATTAAAAATAGGTTAAAAATTTTGTTAGTATGCTTAATGTAGGAAAACCTCCATTATCCTAGCCTGATGAGCTACTAGTTATTTCTGTTTTCATTCTGGTGTGCTAAGCGTACTAGTTCAACAGTTCAGCATATGCATGAGCGGTGGTTATGCTGGAGCTATCCTAATGGCTACAAGGGGAAAATAGTGCGAGTACTTCTTTTGGGGGGGTTGACTAATTCAAATTCTTTTTTATCAAAACAGGTGTGGACCATTTCAATTAAAAAACACAAATTAATAAAACAACAACTTTTTTTTCAGTTCAGTCTTTCTCAAAGGCTGTAACAGAATGCAGCTATTACTGGAACCCCAAAAATGTTTTGTATATTTATTCTTAAGAAGAATTCCTCTGATATTAAAAGCTTTGTATTCTCTTTTAATTGTAGATATGAGTTATTTGTCATAGTTTAAGCTTGTAAGAAGTGTACTCCTTTTAACTGAACATGGCAATGTTTATAGCTCCTGCATATGAAAATGGATTTGCCAGAGAGGTCTTTAACAGAAGAGGGGAGGGAAAAAAAAAACACAACAAACTCCCAGACCGGTTACTAAAGAAGCCCAGAAAGAGTCTTCAGAATAGAAGACTAAGGGGATTCAGCCTATACTGGATGTCTGCCTGAGACTTGTGACAGATAGAAAGAGAGAAGACAACCAAGACAGTATTTTGTGTTTCTAGGCCAGAAAGACATTTCTGCTTGAATGGGAGATGAAAGCTATTGTAACACCTTTTTCTAGCTGGTTTTGAGATTTAAGCTTTTGCTGCTTCCAGCTCTGCTAGGTGTGCAGACCTAGGCTGTTCTACAGAATTGCAATAATGTGTTACCAGGATGACACAATTTCTGGCATAGATACAGAGTTTGTGTGTAATTTAGGCTTTGAGTAAGTCAGCAGTAGTCTTATGTCAGAGGGACTGTAATTTATGTATTTTTTGAGTAGCTTCAAGTTTAAAGTTTGTAGCTCTGTGTAAGAAGGTAGTCCAGAAGTTTTGCTTGCAAGAAGGTAGAAAATTATGCCTGTGAAATATTAATGTCTCCCAGCTGTGCCATATATAAAYTTGCCAGTCTTAACTTGCTTGGTTTGTGAGATTTGACAGTACCATGGCCTACGATAGTTTGGTTACAGGCTGTGACTTTACACTCACAAGGAGCACAAAGAAACATGATAAGTAGCATTGCGAGGTACTACTGTTATTTCAGAAGGCAAGATATAGAATAGATGCAACCTTTCTAACTACAGTTGTATAAAACATATACAGTCAGAGCAACTTCTGCAGGATATAAATTATAAAAGCCTCAGGAAATCATTTCCCTTTCCATCTTAAAGGGAATACATATTCTGTAGTAGACCAGCCAAATAATAGTCACACAAGCCACTTCATAAGGAAGAGCTCGTGGCTTAATTGCTCTCTCATTTACAATTAGAAGTGTTAATGCAGTGGTTAAAAGTCAGGAATTGCTCATGGCTAGCGCTGTGTCTCAGAAGGATATCCAGGAAATGGTCATCAGCTCAAATCAGAGGTGTTAATGTGCAATTAAAGGTCATGAGAGCTTTTTGCCAAATGAAATTAGCTGTGTCCTAGATGTACCCTTTCTTATGGAATAGCTGCTTAGCTGAGATGAATATGGCTTCATAGAAACATTCCTGTTGAATATCTGCTTTTTAGGGGAGCAAAGATTGTGGATAGTCATGGTTTTGGAACCAGCTTGGGACAGTTTAAAATCCTACTCCTGTTGTCTGGATAGAATTGAATTAAAAAAAAAAAAAAAAAAAAAAAGTAAATACACTTTCCTGGTGTTTTATGCTGAGCAATGGGAAAAAAAGGTATACTTTATATAGCTCAGAATTAGAAGTAAATAAACAAGGTAAGCATGTTTACTTTCAGCTGTAACTTGTAGCTCTGCTTCCAGAACACTTCATATTCGTATTCTGTGAACTAGTTTCCAGTTAGTTCAAATCCTCTGTTTCATCACAGCTGTCAATAAGATGCAGAACTGCTACCTGACCAGTTCTTCCCTATCAGTATCTGGGCCGAAGTACATGCATTTGAAATCATCTCAAGCAAATTACATTTTTTTAGATATTTTCTTCAAATTGTCGGTGTGATTTTTGAAGTCTAAAAATGTCCTGCAACAAGTCTTAAGCCTGTCTCAGCATGGTGTTGTCTGCAAATTTGAGGAAAACAGTTTTTCTATTCTATTATCCAAGTCTTTGGATGATGGTGAAATTTTTTCACCACTGAATACTCTGCTTTTATTGAATGTCAATAAAAACATTGAGCAGAATCAAATCTGGGACAGCTCTATCAGGAATTCCATTCAGCAAAGCTTTCCAGCTTAAAAATGAACTTGATATCTACCAAGATTAGTTTCTCAACCAGTTCTGAAGTGTTATTATTATATTCATCCAGACTAATCTAGACTACATGGACACAAGTACTTAGATATGTCTTCACACCAGAGATTACAATCCAGGAAGTGTGGCAGTAATCCCTCAGGATTTTCAGTGATTACTGATGGCTTAGTAAATAACCCACTTAATTGAGCTGCAGTAGTCCACTATGCGTATGTGCTATGAGCCTGTTACCTTATTCTGTAAATGAGTCATTTTGCCTTGGATTTGGCAGGAGGCAGAGTAGTACGTGTAGTCAGTCCCTCTAACTCAGCTGAGTAACTCAGTTGCCTTTCTGAACCTTCAGTAGATCTATTGTGAATTCTTTAAATACTGATAGGTTCAGCCCTATTTAACTTTGGTTTTATCTCCTCTAGCTTTCAAACTCACTCTTGCACCTGCATCACTTTGATATCTTGTCACTGTTGCAACTGCTCATAAACTATATGCTCGTTTAAATGCATGCAATGAAAACAGTATTTTTACTGCTTGATACTTTAAGTGTGCTAGCATCTCTGCTTGTAGAAGTATGGTCTCTTCAGAAATGTTACTTTGATACCTGGCACAATCTTTGGGGCAGAAATCGATTACATTTTCCCTCCTCACAATACTCATTCTTACATGTTGTGCTTCTGTATCTAGAAATGTTATAAACTATTATACTTTGTTCCATACTTAACAAAACATGTGAAGGTGCTGAAAGTTACTGACTTTTGCTGAACTACAGCAAGATCTGAAGGTAGTTACCTCTCATCAAAACAGAATTAGAATTAGACTGCTCTGGTCGTCTGCTCTCCACCAGCACCCTTTGCACTCACTAGATGGCTGTGTATCCCTATGCATGCTTACTTTGTAAAGAGGAGACTAGCAGTAGTAGTCCCTTCACCATTTGAGAGTATTCCTGATTGGTGTCCATTGCAGTAATACGGCTTGTTTAGCTCTCTGTATAGGTCATCTTGCTTTAACCATGGCTGGCCTCTCAGACCAGACTCTTCTGCTTTGAAAATATGCCAGTCTTTCCTGTCCCAAGCTTTATGAGCCTTCCTCTACCAACTGCAAATATCCTCCACCAGGCAGAATTGATTACACTGGCTGCTCAGCAAGAGTATTCATTCTCCTTTGCACATCCATTGTTTGGCAGATAAAAATAGCTAGCTATGGCTTTGTTCTATAATATCTCTGCTGTGGTGGATTTATCAGCACAGTCATGAGGAGGCACACAAAATAAGGCAGTCTCCAAACAAATATATAACCTCTCAAAAGCAAACTGATAATATGAGTTCATAAGTTATATCCGGAGGGAGTCCATAAGTAAACACATCAGCCTGGATCTTGCTCTCATTGAGTTAAGCAGTGTGACTTTGTGCAGTTTGGAACCTTATTTGTTAACTTAGCAGCTATGGCAACCGAAGACTAGACATATTTGATCAGACCAAAGATGAATGTATTTCATTATTGACAATACTGGCTATTTCAAGTTACTTCATAATAGATAATTGCTTTAAGGAATTAATAGTTGAAGCAACAAGTTTCAGTTTTCTTCTAAATTTTAGTTTTAGCTAGTTAAATGTGTTGCTTTTTACTGTGTATATCTTTTTTTTTTAAATACTATGAGGTCTTGCTTTAAGTTATATCTAGTAGCAAACCATTTCATTTGTTAATTTGAGGGGGATGGGGAGGCTGAACATTTCCCTTCCTTATTTCTTTTGAGTGTCTACTCCTGTTTTATGTGACAGTAAACAACAGCTTTCAATCTTCTATATACAATTTTATTTTTCATCTGCTTTTTTTCTCATGTCCTCTTATGCATCATCTTTTTAAAATAATAAACAGTCCAAATATATTTAGCCCTGTCCTGATGTGAAAGTTTTTTTCAGTCTATATTCAATAATATGTAATAATTTTTTCTTTACTGAAATATCTGTTTGAAAGTAATTCATAAGAACATATTATTCAGGGCATTTATTTCCTATCCCTCATTTTACATCTTAATACTTAGCTTATTTTCATGATCGTAGTAGGATGTTAGGCTGGGCTTTGTGTTTAAATATCTATATCACTGTCAATTGCGTAGTAGTTTAAGATATCCAGTCCCGTATGCTTGACCTTGAATATATTACCCTAAATGCTACCCCATCGTTCTGTCCAGTCACTTTAGGTAGCTTAGAGYTTATTATAATTACCTGAGTTTTCTTTTGGTTTGATTAAGTAATTATATATGATACATTTATGAGGTGAATTTTCAAATATTCTTAAATGTATTTTTGCAGAAATACAAAGTTCATAGTTTTAAGACAAAGCTCATTTTGAATTATCAGAAATAAAAAGCTTGGAAATACTTTTATTTCCTCCTGTGCAGATAGCTCAAAATCATAAAATATATTCTATTTCAGTAAATGATCTAGGAAGGGGAAGAAAGTTCATTTGTGGTGTGACAAATTTTAGTCAAAAAGTAACTGCTCAGCAAATTTATTCTTTTTTCTTGTAATTATTTCTGAATAGGAGAGGTCTGTTGGTGAAACTACATAGGGCCACAGTGGGTATAAGAGAAACTTAAGCCAGTTTTTATAATAAAAAAGTGTGATGTCTATGTTTCCATAAAGCGTAAATTGAATCACACTGAACTGTATTGAGATGAGCAACTATCACTTAAGAAGAACATATGACTTGAGAGAGCTGGCTTTCCTGGTAAAGAGAGATTCACTTTATGGACTTCACCTTCATCCTTTTTTAAGTTTAATTCTGCTTCCTTTGCTTTGTTGTGTCACTCTACTTTTTTTATTTAACGCTTCAAAATGAAGTGCTGGAATCAGAAGCTACAGACCACTTTGTCAATAACAACAAGAGGATAGCAGTTGTGAGCTGAATTGGGAAGTATTTGACAAAATTAATCCATCACTACTGCCCTTGTTAACTGGTTCGTCCTCCTTCAAGCTGGCGCTGTCCTGAAATGTTGCAAAACAGGAACGCTCTATCCTCCTAGGAGCATCTTTTCAATTGTTTTCTGCAATGAGTACAATCCACTTTCTGAAAAATAAACTGTATTTTCTTTATCTTTCTCTGCTGCTCAGGCAGCTGCCTTTCATTTCTTTGGCAGCAGAGCATAAGCGCTATAAAACACTAGAACAGGTATTTGCAACAAAAGCATGCATGCTGCAGGCTTGCGACAAATATGATTTACATCACTGAAAACCAGAAAACCTGATTAATTCTAGTAGTTCGTAACAAATCACTGTGCAGATTTATAACATTAGCAAAGTATAGGCTGTAAACTGCATGCTTCTGGGAAAAAGTTTTGAACCTGTGGTTTGCCTTTTTGTTCTTGACTGTAATACAGACTGCAGCAAAGGGTGAACTGACATATGTAATTATCTTAATAAATACACAAAGAATGTTTAAAGTTTCTGAATTAATTACAGAGCACAAAAAACAATATCCTTGAGGCAAACAGGGAAACGTCAGCTCTTATAATGCTATTAGTGTAAAGACATAGGAAATGCCCTCATGACGCAGGTTCATGCAGTCCAGACTTCTGCCTCTGCCTGCAGCAGCAGGTGGGAGCAGACAAGACTAGCCACTTTCTCTGGTCCATTTACATTCTACTACCCCAGCATCCATGTAGGAAGAAATATTGCTTTTATCCATGCAACTAGCAGGATACAAGAGGATAATGCTTAATTTTTCTGTGAAATGCTTTGGGAGGAAGAGAGAAATTGCAATCTAGATTTCTGTACATATTCACATTAACAAAACCAGTACTGAGAATGAAAGCCTTATAAACTTAATTAAAATCCAAATGACAGTGATATTCAGTTTAAAAAAAAAAAAAAAGTTGCCTTTCAAAAGAACTGAAGAAAATATGTCCTGAGATATCTGAAGTCATAGCAGGTCATCAGAACATAGAAAAGGTAAACTTCTAAGATCAGTTCCACCTGTGTTAATAGCACTCATTCTAATGCATATACTAAGGCCAGAGTTTGCAGATAAACTGTAGTGTACAGCACACTACAGTATGATGGAAAGGATAGATCAATAGCTTATAACTAGCACTTAGTGTAGGAAAAACAATCACCAGTGTGATCTGTATATGCTGTTGTTCATGCTTTAACAAAACAGCAGTAGGGAAACATTACAGACTTTCTCTTCTTGAGTACTCTGCTTACAAATTTTCAGGAGGAAATTCATGCTTGACCTTCAATCCAAATACTGGCGGATCAGACTGAACAAAAGGCTCCTTGCTTTCAGCCCTCTGTTTAGAAGATGATGCTTCAAGATAAAGCCTCGTCTTATACTGCCTGTCAGTCTTACCTCTTTCCAGAGTCTCAGGCTCCTTCCATATAGTATGTTTTGTGAACATGAGCTGTTGTCAGGAGGACCTTTATTTACAGTTTGAGATACCTGTCCTGAGCTTTCATGTCTCCTTATATGCAGAGTTCGTGGCAGTCTATCCATTCCCTGAACAGGGGCAACCAAGCTAAGAGAGCTATTACCGCTAAAGAACTGCTGCCGGACTGTGAAGTAGTYTGTCTTTGAGTGCTTTGGTATTAGTTACTCTGATCTTTCATTTGATCAATAAACAGTGAATGAGTATTAAAGTCAGTATAGCACAAAAGAAATGTTCCAGAAGTGCTAGGACTGCAAGGAATCAAAGTCGTTGTCAATGGTATTTTGTTGCATACCAGCACCATGAGGAGAGCAACAAAAATTTGACCCACTTAGTCAAATAATGCTTAATGATTTAATTTTAAATATTACAGTTTAAATTGGATCACAACTAAATGTATGTTCATTTAGAATAAATTACTTACTGTGGTTGCAATTCAAGTTCATACGTATCTCTCTAAACTAACTTACTCGTTAATTTTATTTTTTGCAAATACACTCACTCTTATTCCATGCTATAAGTAAAATACATATTCTTCATTCAGAAATGTCAGCCTGAAAAAACTGTGTATTTAAAACTGAGTTAACAATACAAAAGAAGCCCATATGCACTTTGTAATGCAAAAAAGTTTTTTTTAATTTCTTAATGCCAGTAAAACTAAAAAATTAAATGTATTTTCATCACACTTTTATTTATTGCAAGACTATACCAAGTCAGTGATCCTCCAGGGGACTTTTCAGAGAGCAAAATTTTAGTTGTTTAGAATTAGAAAACCTGGGATAAATATTTTTCTTTATCCCAATACATGACTAGTAGCCCAAAAAATGAACAGCAAGAGAACTGCTTTTGGATTTAAATGAGAATAGGAACTCTGTTGCACTGCACTTGCTTTTATTTTAGCACTTGAATGTTTTCTCACTTAGTGCAGTGGTTACCAGACCAAGTCTTATGGACAAAAAGACCTAAAACATCTCCTGATGATACAAATTTGGGCACTCATGTTTTTAGTTCAATGGAAGTTGCCATATGTCTTTCTAAGCTGAAGGATTTTTGGTGCCAGGCTAAATGCTAATGTTGCTTTAAAAACTGGGGTGGGTTTTTTTTCTCCATTGGTCTAGTGCCAGGGCTCATTTTCTGTTATTCCTGTGTGACTGTTTAAATCAAATTTTCTTGGTGTTCACTAATATGATTTATTCGAACAAATACATTTGGATGTGCTTGTTGCATAGAAAGTAAGTGGTTTCTGTGAGGAAGAGATTATAAATATTGAATTATTAAGGTATCAATGAAAATTCAGGGGAATTAAGGTTTTCAGTTTTCTTGCCCTTTTAAAGTTTTCTTCTATGTTTCCCAACAATTATGTGAATATTACTTTGTAGAAAAATTAAATACCATGGTGATATTTGAAACAAAATAAGCTAATCTGACTTTTAAAGTAGTCAGTTGCAGAATGACTTCAGGTCAGTACTGAATCTCTGTCTTTTATCGTTCTGTAAAAGAACAATTTCTTATATGGCAATAAGCATAAAGAATTTAGCATCACATGATTAAGTGGAGCAGCTGGTAGACGCTGTCTCTTTGCTCTTGGCCTTTTGAATGAGTAATCCCCTCAGGAAGACATCAATTGTGAGGACCATCATTAAAAATGACTATTAAAATCTTCCCATGTTCATAATATTATTTTAAAAAGTGTGCAACCCAGCCATTCAAAAACATGTTAAGTAATAAAAATGCTTTTCCTTTAAATTGACTTTACAAGGAAATAAAATGTGCTTTCTTTATTTTGAGTCCTTACTATACCATAGACTAGAGTACTTATTCCCACTTTGTATGGTTGAATCAGTAAAGTTGTTTTTCTACTTAAGGCATATACATAGTACAATATGAAGCGACCTGACTGTGCCGAGTACCAACTCACAGCACAGAGAACTTTCATCTATTACTCATCCCTTATAATATGGTTTGGTCAAACTTTTTAAGGCATACAATATAATCATTTAGGGATATTTTCAAAGTGCCAGAGGCAGTCAGGCCTCCCATTAACTGCTGCTGGTAGTGAAGAGCTTAAGTCTTATTTATCACATAGTAAGGTAGTTAAATTTCAAAGTAAAAGATAGCCTTTCTGCTCTGTATAATCTTGAAAGAAAATRTAGTAACCTGTGTACTTCAGCTCAGATCCTTCTCTGTATCTTTTTCTAAAACTTAAATTTGTCTAGATGAGAGGATTCTTTAAAAAATATACCTAACTGTAAATCAAAGATTCCACTTCGTTCCATTTTCCTTTCCCCTCCACCTTTCCATTTGGAGGAATTAAAAGTCAATTCAAAGAGCTGAATGGAAATGAGATAGTTCTCACACTTCTAGCTCACTAATCAGTCACATTTTTTTTAATTAAATGGAGACACACATGGCTACAGTTTTTTTTAGTTCTTGACTGAATTTAATGGTATCAACCCAATTAAGAAAAATACTAGGTAATATCAAGGGTCCTTTTCATTCTGTACTTTTTCTCTGTCATTGGCCAGTAGTGCTAAAGTAAAGTATAAGCACAGGACAGCTATAGTGCAGTTCATTCTAGTTTATCTTCTCAACTTGTAGGAATCATCAGTTTAGGGGCTTCCTGAGAAAGAGGCTGTAATTTGACCAGTTGTGAGTAGCTGTTGATGAACCTCATTCCTTTGTGAACCAATTTATGTTCTGAGCTTCATAGCCTCAGGCAATATTCAACTCTTTGGTTAATTATGGGATGTAAGTTTTCTGTCACCTTCCCCTCCTCTYTCCCCCTGCAGACCTACCAATCATTTGTTTAGATGCCATCTATTGCTTTTGGTATATATAAATGCATATTTATCTATGATGGGTTTCTTTTAGCTTGTAAAAGACTCAGGTTAAGCAAGATGCCAGTTTGGAGTAACTAAGTAGACTATAGTTGACTGGGAGAAAGAGGTACCTCCAAAGGATGAGTAATCCCAGCTAACATAGGTGTTGAGATGACCAAACRAATTGCTTTGGCAGGTTATGCCTAACATAGATGATTAACTTCAACTAGAAACCTWACTTTAATGTGGCTAATATTAAATGATATAAAGCTTATCTAAAAGTTATCCTACTTCTCTGTACTTTTCCTTATTCAACACAGCTTTTATTTCAAATAGTGGTGACCACAAATACATGGAATATTCAAGATATGGGAATGTGTTGGACTTATAAACTGCTACAAAGGTATTTTTTCTTTCCTTAGAAACTGGATAGGTGTGCTGGGTTAATTTCCACTTAATGTGTGGAATAAACATGAAAGAAAAGGTGGTCTGGTTCAGGATTCAAGCTGTTTTCAATAGTTTGTCCAAGAGTGTTAGCATCAGACGACGATCTATAAAAGTCATAGCATTTGAAGAAAATGTCTGAAATCAACATCAAAGTATAGCACCTATATTTGAAATTTATTTCTATTATCRAAAGAAAATATCACAATTGGCACTAATTTGTTACCTTGGCAGATTTCAAATAGCACAAAGATTAGATGGGTAAAAAAGTGAACTACAGCCTTCACTTAATTTTAGGGGTCATGTTCTCAGACAAAAACAGGCAATATAGGCCTTCTGTTTCAGGAACTTCACATGAATATCTGTCATGTAGCAATTACTGACTGAAAAAATGGGATATTTCAGAAAGGTGACAAGTTGCATGCTGAAAACAGGCCTTTAAATGCTATAATGATGTGAGGGATTACCATGACACATGGGTTTTGCTAAGAAATACTTCAATTCCACTAAAATTATAGTTAAAATTGAGAATGTATCACTTCTTTCTAGAAAACCATTTTCTGCTCCTTTTACTGTGTGTGTCTGTGTATAGTACTTTACACTCCAAGCAGCTCCTTGTCATGTAAAAAAGGATTATACAAACAGAATCAGCCCAAGAAGTTCTCTTCATTACTCTAATAAATAACCGTGTGAGATATTAATTTGTCTAAAGAAATTTTAGAATCAAACTTTGTTCCACATTCTTTCATTTTTTTTTTTAAACAAGGCTGTTTACAACTTGAAGAATTAGAACACTATCATTTGATTTAAGGATTACTGCAAAAATAAATAATCTAATGAGACTTGAAAAGGAGATCAATACAAAATACACTTGGGAATCAACATTGATGTTTTCTCCAGATAAATTGCTGTAGTGATTGTCATGAAGTGTATTGATGTCACTGTCACTATGACAACATTATGACAAGAACTAGTCACTCTAGGCTACCTTGTAAAAGGATCTGTCATCTATATTTTTTTTGTATAAAAAGTAATAGAAATGAGAGCCTCTCCCCTAATACAAGGTTTCATTTACAAGAATGTTAGATGATTTGATGTAGACATCGGATCAAGGTGTTCCTGAACAAATGGCAAGATAGCTTTTCAAGACAGGTAAGAGCAATGTATTATTCAAGCACAGTATGCTTTTACTTTTCAACTAGTAAGGACAAGAAAAAAATAAAAATTGCATTCTCTGCAACAAGTAACAATGTAGAAAACTCATATTTTGATACATTTCTCAAAAGCATGGCAGGATTTTGTATTCGAGGAAAAAAGAAACATTTGGAAATAAAATGTGGAATGTGTGTAGTTTAACTGAACAGGGTTTTTTTTTTTTTTTTCCCGTATTTGATTGTTTCCACCCTTTTCATTTAAAAAAACTCTTCATTCTGTATTTCTGTTTCTGTGCTGTTTCAGCTGAGCTGAAGTAAGTGTGCTGTATTGCAGTTCAGTCATATTTTACCACCCAGAAACCTAATTTATCTTCTCCTTGTGAATCTACTTGATTTCTTCTGTCTCATAGTTTTTAATGCTTGTGTTTTCCCACATCAGAAATACTAAACTAATGTTGGCAAAAAAAAAAAAAAAGCTTGTTTTGAATATTGTAGTCTTTAGAAATATTACAAGATTAACAATCTGCAGTTTCCATAAGTTTGTTAGTTTGTGCTACATTTTTTCAACTGTGTTCACAGAGCAAAGTGCTGAAACCATGAAATTAACCATTTAAAAACACATAGTATCAGCAAGGTATTAGCATGGAAACATACACAAGTCGAATTCCTCTGGAAGTATTTGTATTTGTAATAAATCTTAACCAAATCCAGAACTCCTATGGGGTATCCTTTGCATGTCTACTTTCATTGTCTCTTACTGTGCAAGCCTAAGTAAGAAGTTTTATACAGCTCTGGCTCACCTGATCTTGATTTCAACTGAAACAAATTTAACTGGGGTTGATTTCTAAACTCATCCAAACATATTTATCTTAAAGCAATAATTACTTCAAAAAGAAAACTTTAATTGTTTACCAAATGCAGTATTCAGACATCACTAATAAGAACAACTAAGGTTTAATAAGTTTCCTTTTTACATGAATCCATCATTCTTTTTTTAGATTATTCTCCAAGTTAAATCAATTTAGTGGGRAACCTAGATAAACCAGGAAGTTACCATTTGGTTGATATTTTTGTTGAGACATAATTAAAAAATACAATGTTGAGGCAGTATTTCTGCATATAGAGTTTGAAGATGGGCATAAATATTCAGGAATTAAAAAGAAATTACAACAAAGGGGGAAAGTATCAGAGTAACAGCAATAGGTGTAACATCATCAGTCCTGGATATTTAGAGATCTAACAAATCAGAGCAATTTCAAGCCTTTATTTAGAGGAGGAAGAGAAATTTCTCTTCTGCTGTAGAGCCAAGCCACTGAGAAATGAAAGGTGCGTGCCTGCACTGTAAGACTTGTGCCTGCCTTTCATGATGATTTAAAAAAAAATCCCCAAAACAGAATATTTACTTTTTAAGTAAATGTCCTGATTAGGTTAGTTGCTTTCCTCTAAGTCAACTGCATTTAAGTTTTCTCCATTGTAATATGTTAGATTGCATACTTTTTAAAAGTATTTTAAACCTGAATTGAATTTCTCATGTACATGCATGTTAAAGAACATTAAGTGATCAAACTGAAGTTTTATTTAGCAGACTGAAATGAAGTGTCACCTAAAGATATAATTGTTGTATGAAGGGAACAATGGTAACAACAATCAAGGAAGATTCGAGGATCAAGGTCTAGAGAAATGGTTTTTAGTTCTTTTCCACTCTACCATGTGAGATCATTCTACTGATGCCTTGTATCTAGAACAGAGATAAAAGAAAGCCATCCCTTCTCCTCTTCTCAAATAACATGCACTCACTGCTAGTCATTAGCTGACAGATTTTTTTTCTGGAGTATTGACTAAGAGCAGAAGATGGGCAGTTACTCTGGGGATGGATCCAAGGTGTAGGCAAAGTAGGAAGATGCTGGGGCTGCAGACTGCTGGAGGTGGCTTTTGCTGTAGGAGAACRTGGGGACACCAAGCCCACAAACTCAATTGCAGCATCAGGAGAGGCTGGGACGTACCACAGCGAGGAGCAGACGGGCAGCTCCTTCTGGTGGCAGAAGCTGCCCTTTCCATTTTCTTGCTGGCTTCAGAAGCGAGCAAGACCTGCTTCCCAGGGCTTTGTCTTAGCCCCAGTCTTTTCTTTTCTAGCTTTATTCAGGCTCTACTCCAGCCTCTTATCCTTTGGACAGGAGAACTTCATTTTGGTCACACTGCTGAGAAACCTCAAGCTAGTTTTATCACTCTGTAGTTTGAATTCTGAGAGTGATTAGTTTAAYTCTGATCTTGCTTTATAGTATAACATTTGATAAATGGCATCTGGTTGCTACTGACAGGTGGTGGGATTGAGGCTTTATTAACATTTTTAATGCTGTTTTAAAAGTTCCTTAGTTATTTGACCGCCAGAAAGATAATTCATTACCTTTCTTGTGATGATTAGTAAAAACTAAGTGTAATCATATATGAAGATGTAAATTCTAGTTTAAATACTAATGCTGATGAAATTACCATATATTATATCGGTGAGCCATCTTGGATTCTCTGCGTGTTTAGTCTTCTGATAGGATAAGTCAATACAGAACTCATGACAGTTAATAACATTTTCATGGTTTTGACATTAAAGCTTTTAATTTATTTGAAAAGAATAAAGAATTACAAATGAAAATGGATAGGCAAAGTAAAAAGCCAGTATTTTCAGACCTGGACTGACCTAATCAAACCTATTAATTTAAAATGGTACAAGCAGTAATCTTATTAGGAAAATGTRAAAAATAGTTGCAGTCAGTGCTAACACTGAAATATTGTATGGTTCCAGTTTTTGTACATTCTGTTAATGGAGTATATTTCCTAAATAATAGAAAAGGGATTCATAATCAAAGTAATTAATATTAGCTGCTATGTGTTTTTACACTGTAGCACAAATATCTGAAGCTAAATTATTTGTAGTGGTTCATAAGAAGTTAATTTTGTATTGCTTAGAATAAAGTCTTTCTCCCTTTCTTAAATTTGTTAAGGGGTATCTTTCTGTAGTCTTCTGAATAAGCAAAAAGAAAGTATAAAAACATATTTTTTCAGAACTTTTTTAAAGTTATAAATTCTGAGGGTTTTCTTTACTTGTTCTAGGTAAAATCTTAGAAGTTTTTAGAAAAACTTTCATTTTAATTACAGTGAATTATTCTGAAATTTTGCCTTATTTTTTCCTGAAGATGACTTGATTCTAACAATGGCAGTATTTAGTTGGAGCTATATGTCTAGTGACCGCAACACTCCCCAGAAAGATCTAGACAAATTGGAGTTCAGGGTACAGCAAGAAGAATAATAGGCTAGAAAAATTTGACCAATTATGAAAATTTGAAAAAATTGTTTAATTTAGAAAAGAGGCAGTTCAGAGGAGATAGAACACCTTTTTGTGAAAGAAAGGTTATTATTTAAATAGGATAGTAATCATTTACATTCTATATTATGAGACAAAAAGATGTAGCATACGTTGCACAAAGGTAGATATCAGGGAAAACCTGTAAGCTCTTAGGACAAAAAAATGGAAATGAAGACTCTTTCAATGGAAACTTTTATATATTGCTCAACAACAAGCTTTTAAAGGGTCAGTTTGGAAAAAAAAAAAGAACAAACATTAGTCTATATGTTTTCTAAATCATGTTAAGACGTGTAAAACTGTAAGATAATGTAATTCTGAAATAGTTATGTAACAATGGTGACTTTTTAGTAAGCATTTTTGTCTGCTGAGTATATTCAAAGTGGTAGTTTGTGTTATTCTCAGAACTGATGATTTACTGCTTTTAATCATGTAAGACAACACACATATGAGGGAATGAAGTTCATTCTGTCCTTTCTTCCACCCTTCAGAAGAATTAATGAATTGCTGTATGCAGGCAAAACCAATAAACAGCAAAGTTTTAAGCTAAATCATAAATGGATCCTGTAGCTAATATTGCAAATGAAGATATACAGTTTATAAAGAACTCAGTTTGAGCCTCAGTTTCCTATATGTATATCTCATACATAAAACAACAACAACAAAAAAAACCCTCAAATAAGTGAATTACAAAATGGAAACACTGGCTTTGAAAATCACAAAGATGTAATAAAAATGGAAATTTATTTAGCTACTTTAGTCATTTTCCTACATCTAAAAACCTATCTTTCTATGTAGTCAGATATATTATTTATGTGAATAGCAAGTGATTCTGTGTGCTTTCTCTTTCTGTAGTTTGTATATAAATGACTTTTTATATTTTGTCACCCAGTGGTAATTATTTCACTTGTAATACAATACAAGTTAAGGGTTTTGGAATGTTTAAATTTTAGTGTCACATGTCTGGCTTAATATCAGTAAAATTGTCTGTAAAATATGCAAAATAGTCAGCTTTTTTTTTACTTTTTGAATCTTAGCTATTATATACAATAAAAGCTATTTTTATTTGAAGTTTAATTTTTCAAATTGGAAATTAATCAAGTCTTGGCGTTAGCTCAGGTCAATCCTTATGCAGGAATAATCCACAAATAAGGGAAAATGCAGGTTTTATTTCAGACTGTTTTTAATACTTTTCTATGATTGCCTCTTCAAAAACAAATTTTTGGTGGTCCTCTATTTTAATTTTCCATTTAACTCTGCTGCAGAGGCTTTTAATATACTGGATATTTTATACCATTCTGCACTTACATTTTTAGAGGACTAATGGAGAAAAGAAGGTGACCACATTTCTTTTACCCATGTAAGATTTATGTTTTCAGTGTTTCTATCTTCTGAAAAATTTGAGTGGCTAAAAAGGAAAGCGTGTTTTCCTTGTTTTAGTTTTATTCTTTGATCTGGCATCTCCTTGAAATGAGGAAATGGATACACRTAAAAATGAGAATTTTTATTATGAATGCCATGTTTCAGTGAAACGTGTTTAATGTGCAATGAAAAACTGCAAAATCACAAGTAATAGGTAAATTTTCTATTGTTCTGGTTACCAACAAAGGCCTTAGTGACAAAAATATCTAATGCTTTGTGTTGCAGGAATATTGATTGAGTCTGCTGCTGAATGCTGGTAAGTACAAACAGCTGGGGTCAAAAAAMCAAAAGATCATAATGAACTCTGAACTTAACAGTACTGTATGTCCACATTTTCATCAAACTACATACAATCTTTTCTCGTAAGGGAAGAAACAATTATTCCCGGTGTTGTTGAGCTAGTAATTACTGGAAAGTCTGAGGGAAAAAATGCACTTTAGTACATTTGTGAACCGCTCCTTGTCTGCTGCCTGYGGGGCTGCCTTCTACTGCTTCTGCCTCGCGGTCCATGAGGCAGTACCATTGAGAGAATGAGTCATGGCCTGAGACAGTGTTGAACACTTTTGCTTTTTATCTGTTCTTCAGCTCCTTGGTTTGTTAATGTCTCCCTATATATATATATACAGCCCCATCCAGAATCTGGGTCTGTTTAATGAACTGCCTTGTCAGCCTTGTGTGAAGAGTGCAAAAAGCTTTCACATTCAAATTTGAATAACTATTTCTGTGATACATTTATTTACAAGTGAATGTCATACCATGTACTCTTCCTTTTTCTCTGAAAAGATATAGGTAATATCTATACCAGTTACAATGGCTATAAGACATTTGCAATTTAAAATCATAAAATCATGCCCTTATATTGCTTAAGTAATCTTCTCATTTCTCTTGTCTCATTGTACATATAGAGAATTATTTTCCCAAATATATATCTGGATCTCTTCAAATCTAACAAGTCTGAAAAACAATAGTTGATATAACACTATATTGCTACTGATGAATCAGTGCAAAACATGCAACATACTCTTATATGACAGAGATCAGGATCTGATAATGAATCAGTCCTATTAATACTCTCCTCCTGATACTGTTGTCTTCATTCTTATTATATATATATGTACTCATAAGGGTTATTTCTCTCTAATCCGTTATACTTTCCACCTTAAATTGAAAGGCAAGAGAGAATACAACTGTTAAACAACAGCAATGAAAAAAAATTTTTTTAAGTAAATTTTATATTTGTAAATCTTTGATGGCTTAAAATCTAGATGGTCCTCTGCAGGTCTGAAGCACTGTGTAAATAATAACTAATCTTCATCTCTAACATGTTAAGCAATCATTACCTCAGTTTGATTACCTGGAAAAGTGAGAAAGCAAGACTTACTGATGTTGTCAAAGGCCAAAGGAAATGAGAAACATTCAGATAAGAATTTGTGAAATATATTCTCCCAAAATAATTGTCAGTCTTACATGATGCCTTGTCTCCTGATTGGTTTGACTGTAGTTTTGATTATAGTCTTGCTGTAAAGGAAATAAATTAGAAACAGGTATCTAATAACATTTAGCATTCATGCTAGAAAATGTTAGTTTTAAGGAACCAATCACAACCTAGTCTATATTGTTAGCTACGATTTTTTTTTCCTGAATATAGAGCTATTATCATTCCCTCAGTTTCTTCAATGATATCTTTTGATATTATATAAATAATAAGAGATGCCTGGCTTGTGTGTGCTATCAGGACTCTTCTGCTTTTCCAAAGTGCACTTGATCCCGATCTTTTAGGCTTGTATCACATAGAGTAGAGTCTGTTTGGAACTGTCCTGTGTTGAAGAAATATCCAATTACCTCAGAAGTCTGCCGCATCAGCCCAGGGCATTGTCTGGCTGAGCGATAGGCTGCAGTAGCTCCCTTGGTGTGTGATGGCTTGGTGGCACTGCAGAGGTGCACATGCAGTTTGTTTCAAACAGAGGTCTGCAAGAACAAGGCTATAGGAAAGACTGTACAGGAATGGAATTACTACTGCTCTCTATATCTTGCTCTCTGTAGACTACATTATTTCATGAGTTTTCAGTGACCATCCAAAAATAAAGTTGTAGGAAAACCTCCCCTTTCAGAAGGGCGTTTTGATCGGAGTGTGACTCATTTGAACTGAGAGTTTTCTTTCAGAGGATGAACTCCCTGAGGTTCCTCCTTCTGCTAGAAAAACAGAAAAAGTATGCATGGATTTGAATATGTATTAATATGACATGTAATACACTCTTTCTGACAGAAGAATGTAAATCTGTAGAGATGAAAGTAAAATATCAAAAACTGGGTGAGGGGATGTAGCTGGATTAAGTAAACTGAGTAGGAAAATAGCTGTTGTAAGTTAATAAAGTATGGTGTCACCTCTGAAAAAGAAAAAAATATACTGCTAAAGAGCTGGATAAATAATCCTGACTTCAAAGCGGAAAGTTCTTAAAATATCTCAAAAATTTGATGTAGTCACTAAAAATTTGATGCGAGTTTCAAAGTAGAAATTTTTCTGGTGTATACATAAGTAAATATCCTTTCAGTTAGAAAATGGAAAAGAAACTTCTAAGATTCAGGCTACCCATTACATGGTCAATATATCTTCTTTAAAATGATCATGAGAGCACTGCACTGATGGGAAAAATCCCATAAACAAAGTGAAAATATGAGTGGAAGAGAGAGCGAATGTAGACAGATATATTAGTTGTTTTTAGGTGAGGAAAAAAGCCTTTTTTACTATTTTTATTGAAGGAATAAACCTTAGAAAACCATAAGATTAAAAAAAAAAGATATTTGCCTTGAAATTTTTATTTCAGTGTTAAATAGTTCCAAGTAGATTTAGTTCTCAAGGTATTTTAGAGATGGCCAAACACAAGAAATATATTAGATTCAGCAAAACTGAAGAAATGACAGGGGAAAATTAGCTGATTATGAACTTAAGAAAAGTTCAAAGGAAAAGATATATCTAATAGCATACTTGTGATTATTTGGATTTTTGTATTAAGTTTAAATCAATAGACAAATCAAATCTTGTGAGCTTTAGCTTCCTGTTTCCTAGGTAGACACTTCATACTGAACTCACAAAGGGTCAGTCAAGCTTATTGCAGGGAGCAAGACTTGAGATAAGTCTGTTCGAACCACAGCTCATCCATAAATAAATATAAAAAAAAAGAAAGAAAAAAAAAGCTTATGGTTGCAAAAGAACCCACGTAAAAGAACCCACAAATATAAGATACAGAACAAGATGTATCACACATGCTCATGTGGATGTCAATTCCATTTTTTCTTCTTAGAGAAGAACTGGGACTAACCAGGTGCTCTGAGACAAGGAGAGAAGATGATCCTGATATCAAGCAAATGTTTTATGGTCTTTCATGTTAGAAGCTCACAAATGAAGGTTAAAGGAAGTGAGAGAGTTTAATTTGTGGAGATACAATATTTTAAAATGTGTTTACAAGAAGAAGAAGAAAGAAAGAGTAAAAGTAATATCAGATGGGCAAGCATTTAAAAAAAACTCATTCAGGAATATACTTATTATTTAGATGTTTGAGGGTGAGGCAGAAATTTAAAGCTTATATCAACCATGAAGTAAAAAATAATTTTGAAGGGCAGCCACTCACCTGGCATAATGTCAGTATAATAATGGCAATTTTTCACTATATAAGAACCTGGCCCCAGGAGCTGTGGTGTATTTTTAGCCCCACCTTCTCTCCCCAAACTGCTGAAACCTTAGTAATATAAATATTAACTTTCCATGTGCATTCTTTTCCCTGAAGATAATGACCAGTTAGGACATATTCCAGGCCTGTGATAGTTTTTACAAATAAGAAATAGATCAATCATTTTAAAAGCCTGTCATTATTTACTTGGCTAAAAGAAAACTTTAGCTATCTGATGGTGGAGAAGGGATGTTGAAGAAATCTCCGAAATTTAAGTAATTTCCTGGAAGACCAAAGGTTACACAGATATAAATTTAAATCTGGATTATAAAATTCATAAAAACTTAAAACCTCCATTTTGATGAATTCTGACTGTAGAGCATATACACAAAAATTACAATACTTTGATCTAATCATTGTGCTGTTGAACAAATATAGAATCTTATGGATGTTGATAAAATCACCATATTGCCAAAATGTCAACACTCTCCCAGGAAAAAAATAAAACCAAACCTAATCAACTTCAATAAGATAGTGTTTTCAGGGAGGGCTAATGTTTTGAGGTTTTTCTGATTCATGATATTATCTTAAAGAGACTGAGGAAAATGGTCATGACGCAAATAAAAAGGAGAGCTGACTTTTTTTTTTTAAGAAGCTTAAGTTGATCAAATTACCACAAGAGAGCAACAATAGAAAACAAAACAAACAAAAAAATTCAAAACTCAATTCACAGAGAAGAGAGAAAAGCATGCAACATCCTCCTTCACGGTTAGTTTTGGAATATCTTGAAGTGTTGTCGTCTGCCAACAAATAYAGTTAACATATTTACAACCTAAATAATGCAGTGTTAAAAAAAATGAAAGTAAGCAAAACTTGAGTGAATGTTTTATCATAGACACTGGCATCACATCTAGTCAATTGTTTTGCCTCATATATTCTGCATTGGTATTCATTTCATTATGATAAAATATGTAGATCGATGTATGCATCCTGGATTCTGCATGGTGTACATTTAGTAAATTTTGCTGACAGTCTAGGCCCTGCTAAACAGGCGTTCAACCAGTATGCAAAGTAAAATTGATATAAAATGTACAGCAGTACAAAAAGTAAAAGAGAAAAACACAGCAAAGCAGAGGCCCTAATCAAGGAGAGATGTACTTATTGTGATGCTCAGTGCATTTGCCTCTGGGAAAGAACTGAAAATGCCAATTTAAACATTTTGCTTCCCTTTGCCTGCAGTCTTTCATATCTCCTATTGTATTTTTTGTGGCACTGTGATCCAGCTTCAGGCAAGGGTGAAACAGTGCTCTCGCACAGAATAGGCTACTGATAGAGRGCTGGGACTGCATTGAGACAAGGTGGGTTTCAGACCCCACATCTCCTATTTCTTAGGAAAGTTCTCTGAATGGTGGACTACTGGGAAAGATACAAATCGAAGAGTCAAAATCTCATTTTGCATTTTTCAGATGAACTCCATTAAGTTCAAAGTGATTTAGGTAAGTGCAGACCATGCCCAGCACATCTCTAAGGGGCTTAAAGTACAGTGATGCATAGCACTTGGATCCCAAACAGCTTCAGACTGATGGGTATCTAGATGAGCTCAGCAAAGGCAATAATATGAATAGGTGCTTCAGGAGATAGCCCTCTTAATTTCTACAAGTGAAGGCACAATAGGCACAAACTGAAACATGAGAAATTCCATTTAAGCATAAGAAAACACTTTTTTAGCATGAGGGAGGTCAAACACTGGAATAGGTTGCCAAGAGARGATGTGGAGAGGATGCAGAAGCCTTTGGAGATATTCAAAACCCGACTGGTCACGGCCCTGGGAAACCTGCTCTACTTGTCCTGCTTTAAGCAGGGGTATTGGACTTGAGGATCTCCAGGGCTGCCTTCTAACCTCAACCATTCTGTGTTTTTGGTTTGGCTTATGCTCCTAAAGCTCACTCAAGCTGCAAGCTTAAAAACTGTTTATAGAAAAAAGAATAAGAAACACTTCTAACAAGAACTTCAGATCTGCCACAGTGTTTGGGAAAGGTGACATTAAAGGTGAATCAATCAAATACTTGAGAAATTTTAATTAATGGGTTTGCTCAGAGAAGAATGCTGTAAATTGGCAAAAAAGAAAAAAAGAAAAAAGAAAAAAGAAGACAGGAAAGAAAGACTATAGAACCTTTTTTTGTATTTCAACAACGTCTGCAATTTCATTTTAAAGATAACTTTAAATATTTCATTCTTCTTCAAAAGCATGACATCTTACTACACATAATCCAAAGTAATAAAATTTTCTTAAAAGATTTCAATCAAAAAACTCTAAAAACTTAGACTGAAAAGTTATCTTCAAAAAATAAAGATGTTGCAGGAACATTACATTAATAATGTTATTCTTTAGAAAGGATATTATTGAATAATTGGAGAAAGTTCAATATTTTTATATTAGAGGGGGGCACATAGCTAAAATGGGTAAATGATACCTCAGTCATCAATATTCCCTTAGGTTTTAAGGATTCTTCACATTGGTCCACCACTAGCTTTAACAATTGCATTATTTCATTAAACACGAAGAGCTACATAAGATAATTAGAAATGGTATTCAGTGCTCTATGGCAGTGTGTTCCAATCTTCTCCAAATATTAATGAAAGAAACCTACAGGGATCTAAATTCAAGTACTGTGCATTAGCCACAGTAATATGCAGCCCTCTTTCCCTGCGCTCAGTGCAGCTGAGGGGTGAACTGGTATAATCAATGATCAGACTTTTCTGTCCCAGTTCTGCAAATGTGCTTTTAAGCTGCTACTAGTCAGTAATTAATAGTTTGCTTTGAACTTGCCTGTAACTCTTTAAACATATATATATAACTGCTCCAGATAAACAAAGATGACTTCACTGGTTCCGGCATACATATATATATATAACTGCTCCAGATAAACAAAGATGACTTCACTGGTTCCGGCATACAGTAGAGCCTGGATGTATCTAGCATTAAATAGGTACTGTAAAGTAAAAAGTGTCGTTCTTGTTTTATCTTTAACTGTGCTATTGGACAGAAAAAAAGATGACTTGGTTATTATGATATAAGTATATTGAATTTTAAATTTCTATTACTGATTTTGGTGTGGTAACGACAGCTATTCTTCTGGTTGTGAATTTTAGTGGATAATACTCTGAATAAGAGGAACTATTCACTGGAAAAAATGTGTAGTATTATTCCAAGAAATATCCATTGTAAGTGAAAAATCAGAGTAAATCTCATAGTAGACCAAATCTGTATGTGAAGATATTTTTCTTGCTGAAACCAAGTTGGTGCTCAAAGTCATCGGCAGGTTATGGCAGCTACATGCTATTGTAAGCATGAGCAAAGTAAAGAAGGGCTTTTTTCAAAAGTTCTGTGTCCAAAAAAAAATTGTTTGACTGATTTTCCTCCCCCTCCACTACCCAAATGTTTCAGGTATAGGGGAGAAAGCAGCTACTCGCCAAGCCACTGCTGCTTTTATGGGTGAGTTGTTTCTCCCCAAAAGAGACATGACTTCTGCTTGCAGAGGGCCGTTTCAGAAGGAGGACCCATATGTGTCTGATGTGTAGAAAGCGGGAAGGAAAATAAACTTGCATCTTCCCAGATCTTCAGCATCAGTGGAGAGATGAGCACGGGGAGTGCAGGATATTTATTTGCCCTCTGTGTTGTCAGCCCCACTCACAGTGGAGAATTAGACTCATGAACACCCGCTGCAGGGTGGAGGTATCATTTAAGGCAGAGAAGAGAGGGATATACATTTTCTTTTAGAGATAACTGGGGTAAATTTGTAACTCTTACAAGTTTCGTGAAGAGGAAAAAATGTTTGAAATAAGCATAGCATTATGTTTTTGTAACCTATCTATTTTGTTCAGCTGGCTCTTGCCTCTGGGTATCAGAATGTATAGAAAGACTAGCTCTGTGTAACATCTTGCATTATGCATAAGAGCTTTCATCCTACTGCTGATGTTTAATATTTTATACTGGATGCTAACCTTCAGATTGTGAGAAATACTGAAGATTGAAAAAGGAGGGGCAAAAGAGATTGGAAAGTTGCAAAGACAATAACGAGGGAGAGAGGAAGCAATGGAGAACTGCTTAAAGGCCACAAATAGAATATCCTGGCATCTTCGTTTTCATGTTGGCAGGTGCTCTGTCAAAGGATGTGTTCTCCCATCAAGGAACATACATTGTTATTCAAGAGGCATAGCTTGCAAAAGAAAAGAATGAAAATCTAATGTTCTAAACAACACAGAAAGCAAGTTAGGTAGAGAGCTCTGTTAATAATACACAAGCATAAAATCACTTCAGTCAAAGTGAGAAAATAAGGCCCTCATACAATTGAAAAGACAATTTATGGTGATTCCTGTCACTGGAGTTGCCTTTCAGGGTTGACAGGTCTGAGAGATATTACACTCTGTCTGAAACCTTGTCAGACAAAACTGCTGAAATGAAGTAAAATATTATCAATGGAATGCTAATGTCTTCTTTGCTTAAGTGAACTGTATTTTTTCTTAATATTCCTGTAGCCTGTGTGGCACTTTGCTGCATCTACTCAGTTGCATCAGCTACCCAGCAGCTTTCACACCCTTAACTAAATATTTCTCTTTTCTTTATCAAACTCATATACTCTTTTAAGACATTTAAATTTGTGGTTAATAGTGCAACAGACATCCTTTGCAAGCTTCCTGGGCTTCCCCTGCCCCAAAGCTGTTCTGAAGAGGGTATCTTGGGAGAAGGTGAAATAGTGGGGTTTTTTTTTGGGGGGGGGGAGGGGGCAGGGTCATGGTTTCAAATAACATTAGCTGAATTCCTCTGTTGATAAAGCTACGAATTCTTTCAGTACTTCCGGATAGAGTAGTATCTCCCTGCTGAAAACTGCTTGGAAACCCTCAACTGTCTTTTATAGACAGAAAATGGTTGAGTATTTGCTAATTGGTTATAAACCAAACCAGTGATTGGTAGGCAAAAGGCACAGGATGTTCTCAATTCAAATTTTTTTGGTATTTAATTTCTTCACCTTTCAAAAGCAGAAATTTGGAGAACTAAAAATTCTTGACACTTTTATTAGTTTACTCTTGTTTTTGAGGAATGTTTTTTAGTGTTATGCAAGCTATTCTCCCCTGGGTTTTTAGTATTATGTAAACTGTTCTCCCTCAGTGCATTAGGGAAGAAGTGAAGAAAATAACTAACTTCTCAACACTAAACTAACCTTGGCTCCAATTATTTCAGAAGCTTCTGCACTTCCATATTATGACATGTGACATGTAGAAATGTCATACATTGTCCATATGACATGTAGAAATGCTTATTATTTGTTAAGCACCAGTGAAGCCTTAGGAACTCTACAAGAGGAAATTGAATGCCCCTTTTGCCCTAAGTATTGGACAAATATAGTAAAGTCAGCTCGGTTGCGGAGTGTGATTGTGAATATCCTATTCTTCCTACACGGCCAGCTTGATCAGATTTTTCACATCAAAATTATAGAGGTTTTAGCAGTGGTTTGACTGAGCAGATTGTGTTAAATATGGATGAACTGTGTCAAAGGGAGAACAGTAAAAGGAGTTCTCATTTCTATTTCTGAGTTAGAATTCCTGAGCTAACAAAGAATTGTCAGGTTACGTTGTTAGATGGCACAGATCTAATAGGTAAAAATTCTGTTTAAAGGGAGAACTGTGGAGAAGACTCTAGTGAGTTGTCTTTCAGGTAGAAACTTTGGATTAATTGATTTTCTGCTCTTTGTTTTGACAGTCAAACTTATCCAGCATCACAGCAATGCTTGCAGTAGTATTTATCGTGGGTTTTATACTTATTGGAATGCATGTATAACCATTCACTCTTACTGAATGTATTTTTAGATTAACT
The DNA here is from genome assembly GCF_003343035.1 of Apteryx rowi. Classification (NCBI taxonomy): domain Eukaryota; kingdom Metazoa; phylum Chordata; class Aves; order Apterygiformes; family Apterygidae; genus Apteryx; species Apteryx rowi. The sequence goes on from NW_020451275.1 coordinate 111,660, forward strand.
GAAAAGTCATATTCATATTCTAATTTGGTTATATTTTAATTAATGATAATGGGTTATAGAAAGGTTTTTTTAGCACGATTATTCCCTATAATGACATCCCTTAGGATTACAGAAACAGACATAAGCGTCTTTAAAATACTTGCATAGTACCTGAGTCATCAAATGAAGGTTGATATATAGGTTTTGAAGGGACATGTTATAATTTGTTCCCACCCTACATTTTGCATTCCAAGTTTCTGATTTGTCATTACTGTAAAGAAATTTTTTGATTTGTTGGAATTTGGGGAAAAAAATGGATATTCTTCTTTCTTATGTCATGTAAATAGATACTTAAGGTTTCAAGCACAGAAAGACCTAAATACTTCTTAAAGTTCTGTGATAAAATATTTCTTATTCTCAAACTTGAACTGTTTTCAAATAAAATTTAAAAGGTAATTTTGATTGCTGAACAAGCAGATTCAATAAGCATTTTGGACTGTGAGGAAAATTACACATGAATAGGTTTCAGGTTAAGCGGACAAGCAATAAAAACTTTTATTTTTTTTGATATATAAACTGGCTGTTTAAATAACACTTTTTCTCACTTGTCAAAAGTCTTTTTAGCTGGTTTAGCTTTTTAGCTGGTTTGTAATAACAGTTCGGAAGATAATGAAATTGCCTAGGGCTAGATTGTGCAAATCTTATTTACACTGCTGAGTTTTCTCATGTGAGCTGCTCAGCTGAAGTCAATGGAATTGCTAGTACAAATATGTGTTTCACCATGCAAAAAACTGTAAAGTCAAGTGTTTGAGTTCAAATATAGTTTGATTTAGTGAAATGAAAGGAATACATAAATTTTAATCGTGTCAGCATAAATTCCTTTAGATGCTGATTTTGCTTCTTGTAATTACCTGACTTGATATATTTTCTTAGTGTAGAATATTGTTCAAATCAAAACCAATATCTTTCTTCCTTTAGCACAGTGTTCAATTATGTAAGCAATCCATGCCAGGAATTTCCAAGGCAGTTTTGAAATCAGACCACTTCAGGATTGTACTGATATCTCACTTGTTACTTTCTTAATATTTGAAGATCACAAGTTTCTTGAAAAATACTTTGCATTCGTAATATCACTGTTTTTGTTAAGAACCCTCCCTTTTTGCTAAGACACCTGGGATAGAAACCCTGTCAAGTTTCCTATGGCATGACTCTATGTTATTATATCTCATGTATACTGTCATTCTTGCCAAGCAGGCCTGTGTTAGAAATCATAATGCTGCCCCAGTATCAGATGGAAGGATCTCTGTTCAGAAAACCAATAAATTCCCACTTTATTGAAGCTGATGTTGCTGAATTATAAAGAAATGAAGATTAATTTGCTAAAATAGAAAGTAATATATACACCGTTTTAGTGGTGCACTGAAAACAGATGTATGTTTTCCCTGCCACATGTCACAGTTACACCTCAGTAAATCTGTTGAAAAGAAGTTTATACCAGGAGTTGCATATCTCATTCTCCAGTCCCATGGCGCTTTCCCCCTAAATTTTGGGGATGGTTGGCACAATCCTGACTGAACAATTTGTTTCAACATGGGGGATTAGTCTCAGACAGTCATTCAAGGATGCCTATGTTTGCCATAAAAAGGATATGGCTGTTACCCCATAGAAGCTGGTGATAGTTTCAATAACATGGTGAAACGTAGGAGTGGCCGAATTTCAAAACCGATGCCGAGTGTTTGATATAGTGTTGAGATATCTGCAGTAGTAGCTATGTGGCAGTCTGTACCCAGTTTGAGTGGGGATTTCAGACCTTCTGCTCTTTTGCCATCATTGAGAGTGAAGGGTAGGATAGGACTATATTCAAGAGGGGCAGAAAACATATGATTAGACAAACTTCTTATAGAAATTACAGCGAAATTTAAGGGGTAAGTATTGTTCTAGTTCAGCTACTTTTTTATTTCATGACAGCTACAATGCTAATTTAAAGAACTATGAGGATGATTATGCTAAAGATTAAGAATGTACTGGAGATGAACCATTAAATTTTAATTTTTACTTAGAGCAGGCTGTTGTTGTCTATGAGATACATAATGTGTCATTTCACAGTTTGCCAGGCAATTAAAAAAAAGAGATCCTGCAGGGTAATTTAGTTTTCAAAAGCTTTGCTAGGAACCTGAAGCAAAAGTCAGTTTACTTCTGTCAACTGTTATTGAGATCCATCAGTAACAGGTCAATGTTCATAAAGGCTTTGCAGAGTTTCCTCTGCCTGCTGAAGCTGTAACATAGAGGAGTCTGCAAGTGCTCTCTCCTTCCATGGTTCCTTGTTCTGCTGCGCCAGCTGGCTCCATTTTCATTCATGTGCACTAAAGACTGATTCACTTCCAAGACCTATAATTATTTATCTTGTATTTGATGTCTTTTCTGTGATTTTTTTAAAATAAGATATAGATCAGGTCATGAATTTAATTTTATAATTGACTAACTCTGGAATTGGAGAACCTACCTGTTTTCCCTCCTAGTTATTATGCAAAGCGGAGCTTCTTATTTCAGCAGTTACTGGAACAAATTATATTGTTGATATGCAGGGGTAAGATAAAAACTGCATGTAAGGAAAAGAGCTTTTTAGATTTTTTGCTGTTTTTACAAATATTTAGGTATGGTATTTTTATTTACTCTGACAATAAAATGTTGCTCATACTAACGGTGACTCAGTGTTTTGCTGAGTCTCTGTTATTAACAAAATACAATAACAGCACAAAATTACTGTAATTTGGGGCTCAGATCTGTGACATGACTCTACTTTTCTGTTTGCTTTTCTTTAGGGCTGAAAAGGTTAGATCTCTATAAATAGGACATGATCCAATAATCTGTAGAATTGTCTGTCCTTTGCTTTTGAGAGTCTGTGACATTTTCTTTTGATGATGCCAGGTTCAATAGCTTTAGATAAGTACAATTGTGCTAGAAGGAAATGGTACTGAGACTGATTTCAGCTCTAGTCCGCTTTTTCTGTTAATACTTGCAATTTATTCATATCGTCATTTCTAAAGGCCAGTTTCTAGAGAAGGTATACTGTTTGTCTGGGGGAAAAATGCTAAATCTAATGGTGTGGCCATACTCCTCTGTACAATATGTTACTATACTACCCCGATGCTACCCTAAGAACTTTGCTGTCCCTCTGAAAATAGGGTTCATAACTTCATCAAATCACCTCAGATAAATTACTGCTTTTATTGTTTTTTTTGTTTGTTTTTCTAAAAACCACTTGCACCAGGCAACTTTCACTAAAGTCAATAGAAAGCTTAAAATAGTTATTGTTACGTAGTGTTAATTTTGTTTGTGGCTGTCAATTTGACTACAGTAATTCTAATTTTCTACACAGCATCTACAGGGTGGTCAGTTAGGTTTCGTGAATTGCTTCTTTTTTTCAGACTGAAGGATGGTATTTGCGTCTCAAAATTAAGGGAGAGTTTCTTTTTATATAAAGATATTTACGTAATTTGCCCTTTATTTTATAGTATTCAGTATACGATATGGAAGAGTAAATGTTTCAGTGTGAAATCTATCTGTATTGCAAGCCATAAAGATGTCAGTATATGTTTGATGCACTAAAATGTGTTCATGCAGTAGCATATCAAATACCAGTCCATTTTGACCAATATAGACAGTTTGCCACCCAGCAAGATGCTCACGTTTGGCTGTCTACAGGCAAGCTTCTAAATCCATGTATAGGCATAAAAGTTCCAGTGAAATCGTTTTCAGTGTTTTTGAGCTTTGGCAGCTGCTATTGACTTGGAGATAATTTTTAGCTGTTCACTGTTTCTGGAATCATTAATGATGGTAGATGGCAGTGAGTGGGTTGTATCAATTGTATCTTTTTAAAAGAAAAAAGATGAAATATGAGAACTTAATCATGACTTGGAATCATTGCAGTTTTATTTGTCTATTCTAAAAACAGCTGTTGCCGTGAATAGATGCTACATTTTACCCTGTTAACATCTGGACAGAAAATCAGGAGGTGCATTTAGTTCAGTGTATTTACATACTGAAGTAGCACTTCCATTCCATGCACCATGATGATTAAGGGAAGTTTAAAGCTCAATTGATAAAGGCCATCTACTGGAGTGCACTAATTCCCTACAATGTGAGAAACAGTATTGTGTTCCAGGTACTCTACTATTCTTTTCTGTATCTCAGGAAAAAGATTGTTACAAAACATTTAAAACACAGGAAYGGATTGAGGACAAAACACAATGGAAGGTGAACAGGCCAAAGTGAGGTTATTTCAAAAAAAATTTTTCCATAGAAGCCCAAGGAAGTGTCAGCTTTCTCCTGTTGCTTTCACTTTATCTTTTATATAGGAAGACCTCTATAATCACTGTCATTCCAAAACTAATATGGAGAATATCTCTTATCCTACATCTACATTCCTCTATAGGGGTTGCACACTTAGTGTTTTCTTTTTCCCTACCAGTGTCCTTTGTTTTGCATCTTTGAATAAAATCCTCCAGAAGAATGTCAACCAGAAATGGACAATGGTAAATTTAAAAGAATTCAATGACATCACTTTTTGACTTTACAAAGCAGTCTGATATGAAGGTTGAAGAAAATTTCCCACTCCCTTCACCAGCAATTGCTTGCATTATTAACAGACCACCATTTTTTGCTGTTTACAGCCAAGGTGGGACATGGGAACGTGTCCTTCCCTTCCTTGTAGTGGGCCCTGGGGTATGCCATGCCCTCCTCTCTAGCCAAAATACAAAGCCAAGGTGCATCTATGGCTCCTTGCTGGCTTCAGAGGAGGGGGACAGCAGCTGTGCTGTTGTAAGGGTCCGGCGGGGGCGACACCTGGACTCCCGGCAGGAACAGATACACAAACACAAGGCACACTAAGGTCAATACTGAGCATTTATTACCTCTGCGTCTGAGCGGGGATTCCCCAGCGATTTCCCAATCGAGGCAATAATGAAGCGGGAGAGTCCCTGGCACTGCTGAGAGTCGGTCCATAGCGAGGAATGCTGGGGGGGGGGGCACTATACCTGTTTTTTGTGTACTATACACATGCACAGTGGGCACATTGAGCTCATCACTAATCTTGAGTCAAAGCCCAGGTGCACACCACACTGGCATAGGCCCAGCTACATGGCTATGGGTCAACATGCCCTGTTGATGCTTCTTTTCCCATGGAACGGTCCGGCTAGCTTCCATCGCCTATCTCCTCRACATTCTTCCGCACTTTCCCATACAGCTGTGAAGGAGCTGGGGAGTGTGAGCTGCTTGCATCCCTGCAGTGATGCAGGATACCGGGTTTGGGAGAGCTCTCCCACCTCTCTGGTAAGCACATGCCACGGTGAGAACTGATAGAACAGGGTAAGAGCACAGGTTTCATAATGATTTCCCTGTCCCCCACATGCCCCATGTTTCTTGTTTCTCTTTACCCTCTTATTTAAGCCAGTAATTGCATCTTTAAAGTCTCTGTCAGAAAGGCCTGATCTTTCAGTATCTTCTGTCTCAAGTCTTTTGAGTCTGGATCTCAAGAGAACAGCAGAAATAAAACTGTTTCTCAGCAGCTGAGCAGTCTGGAGAGCTTTTCTGGTTTTTCTTTGAATAGATAAAAATTGGTTCTAAAATCACCATGCCTCATTCAGTAGCATGCTTCAGCAAGCCTCATCCTGACTACAAGTTTAAAGATTAAAGCAATCCTTCATAGAAAGCACACCTACTTTTTTAAAAATATATTTCATTAACTGAGCATGAACATTAGGCTTTATGATAGTGTTCCACCATAGCAGGTGATACATGTTTATTTTTATATGCAAAAGGCAGATATACTGAATACATAATGTTTTAACCAATTTGGCAAGATATAAATATTTAAAATAAAGTCTTTTAAACAAAGACCTAGATAATGAAATTATAATGTAATAATTCCTTAATTAAGAAACTACAAGATCTTAGCTGTTTTGGCATGTTTTCTAAATTCTCTATGGRTATCCTAATAGACAAGAAGCTCTTATTTCTAAAATGTCTTTCTTTCCTTTTATTGTAAAAGGAAAGCATCAAAAAGGTATGGGATTTTAGTTTTACTATTAATGGTGAAATAAACAGAAACTTTTTAGAACTTAAGGAGGTCATTTCCTTAACCTTCTTTCTAATTAGTATGATGCATCAAAAGCTGATTCAGATGTCTTGATACAGAATAGTGCTTTACTCCTAGACTAGCTCTGTTAAAATCACTGCAACTGCCTGAAAGGTAACTTACTTACCATTAGTGTAGTACTATGTATATTTTATTGTTTTCTATTTTTATGAGAAACACAGTATTCATTGAACAGCCTGTTTACATGATTCTAACTTAAGTCCATAGATTCACAGGCAGCAAGAAGATATGGACAGACTTCATCCAAACAAGTATGGATTATGTAGTTTATTTGGAATGAACAATATACTCCTTTAATCGATCTGATTTTGGAGGAGTTACCTCCATCCGTTATCAGTACTTATAAGTGTTTATCTCAACATGTCTCCCATTATTCACCAGTTGTGACAATACACATAACATTGCAGAGTTGGAATGTAAACCCATTGGAAAGATAGCTTACAAATAGTGGGAGTTTCAAGAGACTACTCTTGATGGCATTTGGATCAGCAGTGGTTGTCAAAGATGAGATGCTATCCAGTTTTAAAATCTGGAAAGTAAGAAAAGAAAAGAAGGAGAAGCATAAATCATTATGGTCTAACTTTAAATGGAAATGAAATTCTGTCTAAAAAAATTAGAAACTAGGTCCTTATCTGAACATTTGATTCTGCAAAGATACATTAGGCATGTCCCATTATGAATGGAAGGAGTAAGCTTGTTTCAGCATCATAGAACATTATTCATCTTTCCATTTTTGTTCCTTTAATTAAAAAAACTGATAGAAAAGTGCTTTAACTATATTGAGAAAATGAACTGTATGCTTTCTTGTATTCTACAACATAAAGCTGTACATCACAAACTGGTAATCATCAAGTGCGAATTTCTTTTGTGAATCTTCATTATCCAAGCAGGGTGAAATGGCAATAAGTAGTTTATGTAGCAAGGGGTAAATGTTATTTCAATAACCCCTAATGACAGAGATATAAGCAGCTTTTTGTTTATTCTAATGATTTCAAATTTAGATTATATTAAAAATAATGATCCTTTTAGGTATTTTTTGCAAATTCAATTATTTCATTAAAAGAGGTAAATTATTTTTGCAAGTGCCAGTGAAAGTAATTTCTGATGCAAAAAATGCAAAAAGTTGGCACCATGAATGTCCTGTCTTTCATGAATGTATTCCACGTACTTGTGAAAGTAGGAACAGTGGTGGTTGCAAAGAGTGCTGGTGAATATTACATGGATAAATGACTCCATGTTTCCTAAATAAATTCTGCTTGTGTATGTTGCAATAGTATGCCAATTTTCATTCATGAGATCTTTGTAATTCATTACCCACTGTGAAACTGCAGCGTAACTAGTTGTTCTCCATCTTTTACTTTCCCTGTTAAAGAACATCTGCTGAAGATGTAGTATGCAAATTATGATAGTAAAGAAGTCTGTAAGAATCCATGAATGTTAACAATATATGGAGGTAGCACGAATTATGAGTAGAACACATATGACATGAAAATATGTGTGTATATATATGCAGATGTTTATTTTGGATAATACAAAAAGAAAATTCTCTTTAGGAAAATTTGAAGGGTAACTTCCAGGATTCAAGTATGTGTTTAGTATACTTTTAGTATGCTGTTTTCTCAGTACAGGATTATCTGCAGTGGTTCGTGAATTCACAAAAAAAATCTCCTCTTTGGGGCCTTTTCTGCTGTTCAATTGTTAGAGTCCAAGACTCTCTGACCAGGTTCTTTTAGATACTCCACACATGGAGAGCACAATGTTTAATATAAAAGTTTACTTTGAAGATACCTGATGTTACCCAGGATTTTTGATTTAGCAGAGTGATACAGCAATATACCAAAATCACAATACAAGTTTATACACTTAGCAAAATATAGGAATTGCGATATACAGTTCAATCACAACACCAATGTGATCCCCATTACTACTCTCTACAATATGCTCACCATCACAACACTGGGCATCCCCATGCACTGGGAAGGAGTAAGTGGCTTGAAGCCAGCTGAAGCCCTTTGCTCTCTTCAAAAGTCTTTTGCTAGTTGCTCAGTTTTATACTCTGTGTTGGGCTGAGCCACATGTACACCTCCCCCATGCTGGTCTGGCTAACTCAGGGAGATATTCACACTCTTTTGATAAAGTCAGGAAGAAACATTTACATCAGCTGATCCACTCAGCAGGTACAGCTGCTTATCTAAAACAAAGGCCACCTTCCAGTCCCCTTTGTGTTGAGATAAAGTCAGTTCTCTGTGCCACAGCTGTGGTTAATGAGTCATATCCCACATTATTCCTGAGCTTCATGGGCACCTCACCCTTGCCCATCTCCTCTGAGCCTTCTTCCGTTGGAGGGGTTTATTGGTCGGTCACATTAATACCTACAGTTCAGTTTATACCATATTTCCTCATCTGAAGATAAAGCATTTCTGTAACTTTTAACTCAATTGGGAAAGAGACTTGTTCCCGTACAGAAGCCTATGGATTCAAACCCTGTGTATTGCCAGGCAAACATTAGATCTAATTTTTTACACAACTCAAAAGGCAAGAAATAAGTCTTTTTTTTGTCCATTAAGCATTGAAGAGCATGCTTTCTAAGGTACCTGAAATGCATGCAGCGTTTCATTTAAACAGGGCCATGTTAAATATTGAGACTGAACTGGTATCAAACAGCACACATTTCCCATGCAGTATTATAGTTCTGCATATATCATACAGTGTTTTTGATTCTTAATGTCTCTGTGATTCATTGCTTACTGTAAATCTGAAGTGTAGCCTGTTGTTCCCATCTYGTATTTTTCCAGCTGGGGATTATTCACAAGTGTGATACTTTGTACTCTTCTTTATTGAATTGCATTATTTTCTCTTTTTTGTGATCACTTTTTCAATTTGTCAAGGTCACTTTCAATTCAAATCCTATCCACTTAAGTGCTTGCAGATGCTTTCAGCTTGGTATTGTCTGTAAATTTAATAAGTGTTCTCTCTATTCCATCATCCCGGTCATTAATGAAAATATTGAATAGTACTGGATCCAGGACAGGCCCTATGAAACCCCACTCAATATTTCCATCCAGCTTGATAATAGGAGACTACAGGTAACTGCTCTAAATATAGATTTCAAATTTGTTGTGTACATAGTTACAACAGTTTCATCTAGGTTGTTTTTTCCTTAGCTTGTTTATGAGAATGGTATGTAAGACTATCAAACACTTTGAAGTAATAAACGTTTATCGTGTTTACTATTTCTCCCTCCCAATAAGGCCTGTTACTAGTCACAGGAAGAAAATAGACAGGATTGATGCTTCCTCTTGGCAAATGGACGTTTGGTCTAGCTTAGCTTTAGTCTTTACCTAAGGATAGATATTTATTCCAGCACTTCTATGAGAATTGAAGTTAGACTAATATTTTCTGAATCCTCCTCTTCCACCTTTTTTAAAGTTATCCACAACTGTTTCTTTCTTTTAATTTTATTGTCTTCCACGTATTTTCAGAGGAAAGATCAGATTATTTCAGCCAAATCCTGCACTGGTTCCAGTAGTCTGCTGCTTGCTAATTACTCAGTATAGCCTGAGTAATTAACACCTTGCCATCTTTTTTGAAAAAAAAAATGAAACAAAAATTTCCCCAGGCAGCATTAACAGTTGTTAGCTTTTCCTTTTTTCCTAACAGCTCTTAGCTGCTTTCTTATTATTTTGTATATAGATAAAATTTTATGCATGTACATCACTTTATGCTTATCTATGTAAAAATAATATTTTTATTGCCAAGATACTCAGTTTTTAAAGGTCCTTCTGCAGTTCCTTGTTATCTGTCTTTCACTTTTCAACCATGACTAATTTATTATCACCAGCTTTGTCATCTCACTATTGAGCCTGGTTTCCAAATCATTTATGAAAATTTTGAACGGTATGTCTGTGGGCTTCCACTGGCAAACCCTCCCAAAATTTTTGTCTTAAATAGGGTTCCCAGATACCTTTGTTCTCATTTTTAGCTGTATGATCTAGTTTTCACTCTTTGTGTAAGTCTTTCTCAAATTTTTGGATGAGTGCTATTTAGCCACAACTATTGCACTTCTTATTTTTACTCCTTTTCAAGACCATTGACACTTATCTTTACTAACTTTAAAAAACTGCCAACTCTTCTGACCTCTTTTATTAAAAAGATTAGTGCTTTGTCCGCTGTTACTGAGTAGGTGCAAAGTACAATGAAAATAAAAACCTGTAGGTTGTTAAGATACATTATTTATTCATCTTCAGTTTTATCTGACTGTGGAATATTTGAGGCATACCTGCCACAGCCTCAGCAGGGCTATGGAGCATGGTTCCATGGCACTCTGTAAAACAGCAGCTCAGAAATATAAAACAATAGGATGAGAGTTACAGTAAAAAATTTGCACTCAAGCCAATGATAAAAAAAGAAAAAAAAAGCATGAACTTTAATGGGAACAAAATTAAATAATTTTGAGTGCTAAAGTATATATTAACAAGTGTATTAACAAATTATATTTTGTTTTCATCATTCAGAGAACAGCAAATACATTTTAATTTAAGAGCTCTTATCTTCACCCATTGCATGATAGATCTTGATTAAAAYAACTTGCAATAAATTAGAAAACTTTAAGGTCTCTAGAAAATATAAAAAGGATTGGAATATGCAAAAAAAATCTTTAAATATCAGGCTGAATTTAGGGCTGGTTAACACATACAGGAATAGCATCTGCTTAAACATTATATATTCTACCTTAGAGTTAAGGGCAAGATTCAGTACAGACAAAGGCCAGCACAAATTTTTTCAATAAACATTCTTGCAAAATTGTATTTCATTGGCATATGATACAGCAGTTTCTGACGGCGTGGAAAATTCACTTTGAAAGATTACATGGCATAGTGAATTGTCAGTAGACTAAGAAATGTTTCACTTTTACGGTAGCTTGCCAAATCAAGTTCAGTCAGGAGAGAGAAGTACCTAATGCATGAAATGTGATGATGTTGTAGTCAAGCAAAAGCATTTTTTTACTTTAAAAGCTGGGATAAACTGAACCTTGATTTTGTTAGGCTTAATTTCTGAAACAAGATTGTTTTAATAATTTTTTTTTCCCCCTGATCCTTATAGGATCATAGTGCTACAAGGTGACTTCTCTCTTTCTCCCACTGGAAGAAGCACTAATTTGTTTAGTGATGTAAACCTGATTCTCTTATACATCTGGCAAGTACTTTCGTTACTATATCCAGTAAGTTTGTGTTTAGACTGCTCCCCTAAGGTAAGGTAAGGCCAGATTGGGTAGAATGGGGTTTTGAAAGTTTCTCTCAAGTCCGAGATGGATGCTTCAGTCATTGACTATGTGATGAAATGAGGCAACTAGCTAGTGATCACCTGCTCAGACCAAAAAAAAAAAAAAAAAAAAAACAACCTTTTTCTTTTTTGCAAGACTTACTTCCATGTGTGTGTTTTGAGAATATTGGCTAAAATGGGCCCTGCAATAGGTTAGACACATGGAAACCCCTACGTTTAGAATCTCACTGGGTGCAGATATGAGACTCTGAGCATGTTGGATGATAATACAATCCAGATAGCTAAGAGACATACTTCCTTGAGGAAATTTAGAAATCCTGGGATTTTGACTACCCATAGAGCTAGACAACTGTTTCTGAGGTATTTGGGGGATCTTACTAGTGCTTATGTTTTGGATGAATCTCAGCTGAGTTTGTGGCTTTTTTACTGTCACTTCAATTTACCCTGAGTGGAAGGTGATTCTGCAATGCTTACAGTGTGACTTGTACCCCCAGGCATAGACTCATGACGTCCCTTTTTTGCTGACTTATTACACCAGTTGTTCATCAGCTCTGGCCTTCTGGAAGTTGTTATCATTCAACCCACTGTCTGTGCTGCTTACATAAGTGCTCCATAGCCTGTCTGAGTCAAAATAATCCTGGTAAGCAAAAACCTGCTATTGAAACTCTTCATGCTAGCCTGGTTTATTTTGACTAAAATGTTCTACAGAGCAGTCAAACAAATGTCTTGGCCAGCATAGCAGAGGAAATGGCAATTTCTGGCAAGCAGCTTGGAACAATCTGGATATTAACTTCAATTATCATCCACCAAAAAAGTGCGTGTACCTATTCCTCAGGATGCTTAATCATTCTTGAGTGCCCTTGCTAAGTGACAGGCCTGACTTCCTGCAAATCATTCAGTTCCAGACAGCATTAAACAGGATTTCTTGTGAAAACCTGTGGTTCTCAGCCATGTTAAAAGACACCTCTAGGAACCCCTGCCAATTTTTATCTTTAATAAGGTAAGGTAAAGGAAGGTAAAGATGGTATCTTCAAAATCAAATGTTGCTTACCCCAAAAAAGAAATTAAACCACACAGAGTAAATGATTCAATCAATAAACTTATATGTTGGCATGAACTACTGTTGTACAAATTCTGCTCAGCTCAACTTGTTCCATCTCTGACAGCAAGAAGCACACAATACCCTATGTAGGAACTTGCTACCTGTCACATTTCCGTGGAAAGTCTTTGGCAATTTCTCCTTTTTCCTTAAATTCCATTTTTCCCCTTAATTTTCCTTGTCGTTCTTTCTTAAAGGTCTTTGGAGGTAGAACAGGTTTAATCTTAGCTTTAGCCTGAGGAGGAGTAAACCATTATATTTGGATGTTGCTGGAGACAATGCCTTCTTCAGAGATGGTAATCTACTGATTTTTTTTTCTTTTGCCTTATTTTTCTCTTTTTTTTGATTAAAATTAAAGAAGGCTACCTCCAACAGACAATCTAGAAGGTGCATGATAACTATGAAATAAATGACGATATAAACCCCTTTGCTTTCAATGATTTAGCTTTTAGGTTTACAAAAGTATTCACAGAAGCATTTTTAAACATTTATTAAAAGATTATAACCTTTTCTTGAAATTTTCAGCTCTGACAACTGCAGTTTTTATGGTGTCAATCATATGGATATCAATATCATACAAAAACTGTCATTGCAAGTAATTTAGGAAGTCTGAAGAAGTTCAGGAGGTACCAAAAAGAGTAGGTTATTAACATCAGATTTAACTAATAGTTCACCTATTCTTGCAACTTTCCGATTCCATAAAATTGTGAGTAAATAGCAGCATCCTCTAAACATAGCAATTTAAAGCACCACCAGACTAGGCATGTGTATAAGATTAATTTAAGACCTTTCTTGCTCCTAATGCAGAAGGTGTAAAGATAACTTGCTTCCTCTTCCCCCAAACTGGAAAAAGATAGAAATGAATATGAAGAAAATGAAATTAGTTGCAATTAATCACAAAATTATTTAGCAGAACAATTTAAAAGATGCGTGAAAAAATCATCATTGGTATTCTCAGATGAAAGTTAGGGAAACATGTTTGCAACCCAAGCTGTTTTCAGGTAAATAATGAATCATCCATGAAAATACAATCCCACTTTCTTTGGCAGATTCCCCATTTGCAAGTGCCTTTGAATAATGCCAAAATCTGTTCCACTGCTCTGGAGTTCAGTTTTAGCTATGAGAATGATATGAAATGATATCTACCAAAATTCCATTGAGCAATAAATACATTCTGAATGGTAATGCATACACACAACATAATTATTCTTTAATGAATAAACTAAAAGTTAGGAAAACTGTGCCTGGTGTATTCTGTGGATGAAATTCTGTCTTCACTAAACATAGTATTTTGGCATTTATTTCCATGAATGCAGGCTTTAAACATACTCAAGTCTCAAAGTGAGTATAATAATGTATACTGTGCTGTCCAGTATAGTAGTGTGTTAGGAATATATCATGTAGGCCACAAGTGATGCCCAAACATGTCAGTCTTGCCGCATCCCATGGCAGCAAAATTCTTCAAAGAACCTAAAGTGATTTATTTTTCATTTACTTTTCTTTCTTTATCTTTCTCTGAGGTCTAAATATTGATCTTAAGGGGCTGTTTGAACTTTTCTTTGGCCATGTATTTTTGGGGTACATTTTAAAAGCTTTCTTAGCTGTAATAACATCAGCCAGGAAGGTAAGGGAATTCAAATTTTTAGTGGCAAGACCCGTATCTAAAATTTGATTACAGAAAGACAGCATGTTAATAAAACTTTGCTTAACAAGTCTATCAAAATTATTTTCTGTTTCTCATTTCAATAAGTTGTTTGTTTCCAGTATAGTTTTAAAGCATATTCAAGAAAAATGCAAAAGAACATACAAAGTCTGCAGGACTACATGTTTATACAGAAATAAAATAAAGGTTTTCAGCACATCTCTAAAACTATTTGTGATAACTTGTGAAGRCAGGATTCAAGACCAGACTTTATGATTCTTCAGCTGAATATTAATGTGTATTTAATCATTTTTTTCTATGAACTGGCCAGTGCACCCCAACTATTCACAAGTGCAGGTGACCTCACCAGTGTGCAAACCACTTCTGTCTCTTGTCTTGACAACACCAAATCTCTTCCACCAACTCTTGATGCTGATGTTTGCTCCATAGAAATATGCCATACAGAGATCCTCTTTAAAAGAAAATCTGATGTCTCTGGAACTGTAATCAGCTGCAAACAGCTCTACTTTTATAAGCGTTGAGTATACAACCTTAGTGCATGTAGCTTTGCCTGTGTATGGTGGGAAACTGAAAACCCTGGGAATTTTCCTTTGGGAAAAACTCCAAAGCAGTTTTCCATCATTCTATCAGCATGGTATAGTCATTTGAAAATGATATTAAACAACGATATTTAATCTATTGCAGTACAATATTAATATGTATGTTATTTTTTCAGACATATGATGATTTTTTATCTGCTAAATAGCAGCTGTCACAGTYATATTCTAGGCCAGACAAAATGAAACCAATGTGCTTCTGAAGCCAATATTTATGTTAGGAGAACTGGTATTGTTGGCAGTACTGTGGTGTTTCTTCTCCAGTTAGAAATCCCAAATAGCCCTATCAAAGAACTTATTTACAGATCACTGTATTTTCTAACTGTTCATTTCTTATTTTATATTGCCAATTTTATCTTGCTTTTGAAGCTGCAAACTACAGTCTCAGAAGGCTGTTAACATCTAGAAGGTCTGTCCTTAAATGGCTTGCACTGAGAAGAGATTTCTGCAACAACTACGAATCAAGATTGAAAAGACTGGGAGTTGAACATAGCCCCTGCTACTTTATGCACATGAAGTATTAGTAATTGGTTTTGAGTACATTATTTCTGTTTAATTCATAAACAAGGTGGTGGTCAATTATGTACAGATAGTTTTTTTTCAGTTGTGGGCTTATTTTTTATGGATACGAGGATGTTTGAATTGACTCTATGCAGAACCTGCTTAAGTTTGGCAGGGCTATTCTTCCAGCTGAAATGTAGAGTTGGTTTCTAAATGAAGGATATCAACGAGCATCATGAGAGGGGGGATGTGAGGAAGATAAGGAATAAATGAAAGAGTAGGAAGTAAATGTTGAATACACACCATTCTTTCAATGTCCTAAGGCTTATTTATTCTTTAATGGTTAAATCCTACAATTCTTGTTCAAACTGAATTTCCATAGGAGATTAATTTGATTAAGGAATAGAGATCAAATCCTGAAGTTTTAGTTGCATGTTTGTGCATGGACAGCTTTTTGTAAGAGTCCACTTACCTTAAGTGTTGAGAAATTGATATTTTTTATTTCAAATTTGTCACCAACTTATTAAATACATGCTTTTGTTTTAAAAATAAAATAATAAAAGAATAGCTCCTGTGTGCCTGTATGAAAATAGGTCAAACAAAATCTATTCTGAAAGAACAATGTAGTAAAAAAAGTGTTTTAAACCATTATGCAAAGCTTGATGTAAAAATAAATCCTTTTCTTGTCATGCACACATCTGCTCAAGAAACTTATCCTGCCGCCTACTTCACCATATAAGGGAGAGTGCTAAGTCACAGTGGTATGTCCATAAGTATCTGTGACAGTGCTGACCACACGCATATGTCATTTTAACCTGGGCGTTCAAAATATAGCTCCTCTGAGTACTAGTGTCTCTTGTAATCTATTTGCTGAATTAGTGTTTAGCACACCTCCAACATGGTGTCCTGATATAATTATTGTCTTGAGGCTCAGTCTGTCTTTCTGTAAACCAAGGCTTATTTTTTTTTTCTAGTTTCTAAATATATTAATGTAACTTTGGTATTTTAAACACCCTGGAAGAGAACATTCTATGAAGATGTTTTAGATGCTGTTATCTTTCACCTGATTAATCCTGTAGATTTAAAGAAGGGGCTAAACACAGTTATAATGGTACAAAATGCTACATTAGTTGAAACTATCCCTGCTTTTTCAATGAAGTATTTCCAAATAAAACCAGCAGCCAAGTGAAAATATAACAGTAATTATAAATAATTACTGTGACTCATGTCTGGAACCTCTAATGGCCCACTGCATTCTCTTATCCCCATAGGCAAATAGTCCTCTTTTTTCAAAGTACTGGGAGAAGATGACAAAGAAAAAATGCAGTCCCATGCTGCATAAAAGATCATGTATCACTCTTTTCACTAAATACAGTATGATCATTTTCCTGCAAAAAATAGTATTTATCATAGACCATTTCTATAGCCATTGTCAGAAGTTTATCTGCAGGGCCACAGTTTTAGCTTGGCATGTTGGACATTATTTGTTCTTATTGCTATGAAAAACAGAAAATATCTTGCTAGTAAAATGTTTTCAAATTCATGCCCATGCCTGGATTTTCTTAAATCCACATAATATGACTGGTTTTAGTGAAAATAAATTAAAAGATAAGATTTTTACTTCTCCTTTTCCTTGTTATTGTCAAGATACATTTCTTATGTACAGATCAATAATGTAATCCTAAAGCAGCTCTAGAGTATTTGTTTTAATGTCAGTGTTGGTAAGGATACTGTTTACTAACAGTATCTAGGTTGATATTTTTGACGTCGTGTATGGAAGTTCAGTAATATCCCATTCTGCTTATATTTTAAGCATTTTAAGAGAGTAAATAAATTTTAAATACCTATTATATTTCTAATAAATAAAATGATGAACTTTCACAGAATGCAGTTATAAAAGGAAATCAATGTTAAAATATTTTTCTTCTTTAACAAGATACTTTTTGTACTTAGTCCTTAGTTCAGTTGGCAGATTTAAAAATCCAATGATGATGAAAACAGTATAAAGTTAAAATGAATACACTGTATGGGAATCATTAGAAAATGTGTTTTGATAACTTCAGTAAAATAGATTTGGAATTACAGAAATATAAATTACTCTGATCTTTCTGTGCTTTTTTGGTTCAGTTAATAATTAAAAACAAAGTCTGCATTCTTGCAGTGAGTTCACCGCCACAGAATAAACTTTCTTACTGAGTAGCAAAAATGTGTGCGTTTAGTTAAAATAAATTATCCAGAAACATTTGAATGAATGGGGGGATTCTGAGTTAACTTCTAATAAAAGGCTTATCTAAAGCACCATGTGAATACTTGGTGTATTGTTTTGATTAAAGCTTGACTGGAAAACTGCTGATCTGAGGTAGCACGTGCTGGCAGAGATGCAGACAGAGCCATTTTCAGCTGTGTAAATTGCAAAAGTGTTAGTGGTAGAATAATATAAATTGTTTGTCAGTCAGTGGAGGCACAACACGGGTCTGGATTGCTATTCCATGATGACTAGGCATAACACTAAGCATAAATGAATAAAGTTCCTATTAAATTTATTTGCAACTATGCCGTATTTGACAAGGCTGAGTTTTGCAGCAATATCAAGGAACATGTAGGATAAGGAAAATTAGGATTAGAGAAACCATCATCTCTGTCTCTTCCACTGTATACTGTTTTCATTTCTACACACTTGCATCACACACCCACTGGTTTAGTTTACTGTCATTTCTCAGTGGTTTAGTTTCCTGCAATTTACACACTTCTGTCTGTTTTATGACCAGCCTACAGTACTAACACCACCAGTCTTGGCTGTTACAATACACGGATGATTTTTTGGCTGAAAGTAGCCCCCCAAAATGCAGACTGTTAATAAAAAGTAAGATAAAATGATTTACTGATGAAAGCATGCTGATCCTGCTGGAATTGCATTATTGGTGAAAGTAACTGATTTCTTTAACAGGGGCATGGTTGCTGTAACTGTTATGTAGTGTTATAAATTAAAATATTATATGTGAATGCATTTACCATAACAACTCTAAAATTCAATTGTTTTAACTTGCAGATGAAAGGACAACTGACTCCAGAAACACAGACAGTTTTTGAAACCATGCCCTGCCCAGCTSAAATCAGTCAGGTAATTCAAACGTTCTGTTCTCCTCCTGATAAAACCTGATGTTCCACAGTTATAAATGAATAGAAGATATTCAGAGCCATGGGTGTCAAGCATGTTTTGAATAAAAAATAGCCACTGGAAGAATTTTTCTCACTGCCAAGTGTTCTTGTTCAAACGGCCATGGTAAACCAGAACCCACTGGTAAATCAAGTAGTTGATAAAACAACACAACTGATAATTCTCTGCATCACATAGTTTCATACTAGTAACCTGGTCTACATTTTTGTGACAATCTTTTTTTTATGACTATTAAAAAATAAATAACTCATTCCCTAACTAATACAGTTCCAAGAAAATGCATGTGGTTGTTTCTACACTACTGTGTAGGACTGGTCTCCTGATAAGGCTAAACTTGCTGCCTACCCAAAATATTTATCTTCAGGAAAGGTCTCTGTGGTGTCTCTGAGATGAGATAGTGAGTACTTCTCATGGTCTTGTGAGAGTCTTATGGCTCAKACCGTGCCATGGAGAATACAGACTCATTACATCTGACTGTGATGCTTTTGTCTGTGGCTTCTGCTCCTGAACCAAGGGCGGAGGCGACCTGAGATGATCATATAAGGGCCCTGGTTGCCTGCCCTAAAGGTGGATGGTCTTGATAGACGTTCTAGAGTCACACCAATCTCTTCCTGGGTGTAAGAAAAATGGGAATACAAAATACCAGATCCATGAGACCCCTAAGCTTCAGGGCTCTGTTGGGATCTCTCAGGTCAGAGAAGTGCAGGTGTAGCCACAGTGCCTGTGAAAAACTGTGTTGTTAGTATAAGTTGGGCTGACAAAAGTATTGTTGTCCTAATGTAGCTTTTTAAACTAGGAGTTTCACAATATTAGTTATACCAGAGAGACTGAATAACACTATTGATTGAAAAGGAACTGCTACTTGTTTGCAAAAATGTTAATTACAGGAAAGCCAGGGCTACATACTCCATTTTGATTAAGTACATTCTGAATATTACAATAAAATACAAGCCAAATACTCTTGTAAAATAAATAAAAAGGTACTCTTTTACTTTCTTCTCCCGATTTTAAGCCTAATTTTAAAGAAGTGCAAAGTGACAGACAACAGTAGGATTCTGCTTGCAGGCTGAGATACTTGAATTTAGATGCCCATATATAGAGGTGCTTAGGTACAAACAAATATGTATCCCTTATAATCAGTAAAGGTTCGGTTGATATCGATGGCTATTTATTTCACCTCCAGGTGGACACCCTTATTTGACCAGCTGAATGCCTCTAATTTGTAGAGTATGTCAATACCGAGTATGTGTTGACTGTATTTTCACTGACTGTAATGGAAAATTGGATGTCTAAACCTTAGAATGTAGGTGTCAAACTGTGAGCTGAATCACACTCCAAGAGTCCTTAATGTTTTTGTTATAGGTTTGTTGTGGGTTTTTTAAATCCACTTTCTGTGATATTGTGGGATATGAACAAACCTTTTTCCAACTTCAGTGCCAGATCCAGAATCTGCTATAAGTATACAATACTTTCAAATAAATCAACATTAGAAAGAATGAGACCTTTTTCACTAAATTTAAGTATATTGGATTGGTGATATAAGCTCACTTTTAAAAAGATCTTTAAAGAAGAGCATATCTGTCCAGAGACAGATAAATTTTTTTATATCAAATTTGTTAATAGTTTCAGTTCCACATTTGCCTTTTTTGGGGGGCAAGGGGGGAAGAATTGACTCTTCTTGTGTTAGTTTTTTATGGCTATAAATTAAGTTGGTTGAATAACTTCAATGTTATTGTGTATTCACGAGCTTTCACTTCAGCTTAGTTTGTATACAATTGGCTACATCTTGTATTTTAATTCACTGGCTTTAAAAAAAGAGAAGAACATCTGCTTGGACTTTTGGAGGTAGATAGTTATTTGCAGTTCATAACATTTTGGAGTTAGGGTAGTTTTCTTGAACAGTATGCAATTATCTTAATACCTCTAAATAATGTAACTACGCAAACTACAGCAGTTTTGTTTGATGCTTGTGTATATGCCTTTTGTTTGTACATAAAATACATACAAACTATTTACTGTTAATCCATGCCTAATGAGCGTATACAGAAGTGAGATGAAACCCACGCAGGACTCGCATACACGTATTCTTCAATAAGAATCAGATTTTAGAAACAAATTAGAAGTAAGAAAAGATATACTGCCTGGCATCCAGAAGGATGTTGACTACTATAAATGGAAGAAGTGTCTTTAAGAATAAACTCTAAATGTAATGAGCTAGGAGAGTTTTATATCTGTATCTCAGAGATGCTTGCATGTTTCTGTTCATTCTGTGAGTAGTACTTACCTTGTACGAAACACTAGGCATCATAGACAATTTTGATATAAACATGCACATTTAATATCAGTGTTTGAAATTACTTTTTAATCAAGCTAGATATTATTTCCTATTTTTTTGTTAAATCATGAATAATATAAGTAGATTTTCACTTGTTTGTGGAGGCTGAGGATTCATTTTGCAACAAGTTATTTCAGCATAGTTATCAAGAGATAATGAGGTCGCAGTGGTGCTGATTATGAAACGTCCTGTGGTGTAATCACCTAATATAAAATACACGTTATTTTACATTCTCTTCCCCAAAGCAATTGCATTGCTTGAATTCTGAGCAGGCTAGCAGACCTTTGCAAATCTTGCTTTAGAAGTCTGTAGTTAAAACTATGTGTTGCTCTCGGTATTTTTCCACGCTGCTTGCAATTGCAATCTGATATTAACAGGGATGGCTAAAGAGACCATTCTGTATATTTCTGAGCTACATCATCCGAGGAAGAGGGGAGGCCTTGTAATCTAGTTAACTACGCTTTTCTTTTTCTCTGTCCTCAGTTCTATGTGACGATAGGTCTAATGCAGAAAATCTCCTGATTACTTATAAACTATGCTGAAATAGATATGGTTTGTAATTAGATGAAAAGAATTAGGGAAAACTGTAAGTGCTAAAGGAAGTCTATTATAAAAAAAAAATTCTTACTGTATTTTTAAACTAAGTTTGTTCAGCTGACTCTTTGCAAAGATTTTCTGGAAGGACATTTCACAATAATCCAATGGAAATTTAGTTAATGGGTCTAGATGGAAAGTAAATTAAGTATGTGGTATCATACGCACAATTTTCAGCATTTCTGCTTTTGCAGAGAAAAAGCTAAGGAGACCTTAGAGAGGCTGCTCTTTCTGGTGATGGGGTAGTACACATCCATAAGGCTGATTTTTGCTATTTAAGTGCTGTTTCGAGGGTGTCTCTCAGGTGTCTCACCTGGASTGAGTTGTATTATTTTTATGCCAGGCACTACAGATAGAAGCAGTTCTACCTATTTCACATTTAGACAAGACAAATGACTAGAAAAGTGAAACTCAGGTAAGTGAAATAGCAGTCTGAGAGTCATCCTGCAGGTCAGCAGCAGGACCAGCAAGTGGAAAAAGATCTCTCTATTCTCACTGTAATATCCTGTTCTTTAGTTCACTAATTCTTTATGATTCTTAATAAAAATAATTTAATTAAACACCTTGAAGACTTCCACTTGCTTTGCAAGCTGCCTATTCCCRATTTTTGAAAGCGGCATCTGATTGCCCCACAGAAACTGAGTATCTGTGCACCTTTGATCAACTTGGAGTGTCTGGGAAGAGATAAAAATATTCCAAATGTGTGCAGTGTTTTCAGTATTAATCAGTGCCCAGTGATCTTTTCCCAGGACACATTTTCTCAAGAGGCATCACTTAATTAGCTGCCGTGCTGTTCATCTCTGCTAATTCCACAGCAAAAAATGATCTTTCAGCTTGACGTAACATGGCATCAGACTTGGAAACATGACCTGTAAAATCTGCTGTAAATTCAGGAAACTTTTCACCTGGATGCTGTCTATTTTAGAAACTATGAATTTGCAGTAGGACATTTTTCGTAAGTGAAAAAAATCTCAATATTTCATTAAGAACATTAAAATTGTTTTCATCTGCTTTTCTCTTAACTGAGTTAGTAGAATACGCTTGTCCTCACTTCTCTGTTCTAACTATCGATGCTCTTTCTTTTTCTTGATTTTGTTCACTTTTAAATAATTGTTATAAGGRGAATCTAATCATAATTAACCAATATTACACTCATTTTCTTTCTGCATTATAATTATTAAATTCATGGTTCTACTTTTTTTTGCAACATATTCAGTTCCATTCTGGCACACATACTATTTTGCCAAGGTCATAGTTATGTTTCTGATGTTATGGGCCTGATCCAAATATCCACTGAAGTTATTGAGTCTCTACTTTCTCTCCATTTGCTATTGGGTTATACTGTAATAGTCCAGTGGGAAATTAGAAAAGTAATTACTTTTATTAAGAAGCTTAATTCAATGAAAAGACCTTTTCAAAGAACTTCACTTAATCTCAATTGACAGCTCATTGTGCCATTAAAAAGCAATATAGGACCATGGCATCAGCAAAGCAAAGTGTTGCTTCTTTGCAAGTGATTTTACAGTCAGGAATAATGATCTAGTTCTCCTCTTGTGAGATATGCAACTTTTTTGAATGTCTAATATATTATTAGAAAATAAAAAAATTAGAATGCTTCTAACTGCAGCATTATTAACTGCTACTGTTTCATAGTCATAACAATTATTCTCAATGCCTTCTTGGTAATAAGGTGTTTTTCCAGGTTAGTTTTCTTAAGAATTAGTATTAAACACTTCTTAGTTAAGTGCCTAATTTGGAAGCAGATGCAATATCTATATTTTTGCCAGGTAAAAAGTGATTTTGATCCATTAACATTGGTTATAACTTCTCAGCACTTTATCTAAAGATAAGCAACACCTTCTCACTATCTGCTGCCTGAAGACAATGTATCATTACCTTTCCAGTCATTTTTCTTCACTGGTAACTAATGTCAAATGCCACTAAAATTGCATTACTTCCCTATGGGTTAAATTCCGCGCCTTTTGGTAAAAACCTCACTGGAGACAATGGCAGAATTGACCACAGGTGTGAGCATATATTTAACATGAACAGTAAAATCAATGATATTCTCCATGTACTCCCTGCCATTGCCTATGTAGACAGTCCTTGTAAATACTTAAAACATACAATAAAGCCACTATATTTTTCCTAGCTGAGGGCTGATAATAGAAAAGAAAATAATGTATTGCAGTCTCCTTGAGCATTCAAGCTTGATGAGTTGCTCCACCTTCTTACCTTCCTTTTTTATACTTACTTCAAAATTCTCCCTAATTTACAGCTCATTAAACAAACTTTCAATTTCTCTTTGGTATTTTAAGGATATTTTTCTATTTTTTCTTTATCATTATTTAGTTTCTTAATTATGTGGAAAATTAATATAAATCATTTTACCTGGTTTCATTCCTCAACTTACCCTCTGACCTCTTTATTTAGGGTTTTCTTTCATTCCTCTGTTTGCATGGAACTGGATTCATTTTTCTAAAAATAAGATTWAAGTACATTTCTATAATGAATACTGACTATCTAACAAAGGTCCGACAGCTTTTGCATATCTAGAATCACATGTGTAACCTCTAGTGATCAAAAAAAAGAAAAAAATAGTTCTTGACGCATGTTTAGTAAGATGGGTTAATTCCTCCCAATGTATCCTGAATAGTATTATTTAGTAACTTCTAATTGATTGTTTTCGTAACATCTAATTGAAAACCTTAAAATAATGTGAAATGTGGGGTTTTAGAAGTACAACTGAAGACTTTATTTGGTGTGGTTTTTGGCCAGACCAGAGCTCATTTCTCCTAATAAAGGACATTTTTTCTTTAAGAAGGGAAGAGGTAGCTTTTAAATCTTTTCTATTCTGATAAAATTTGCAAATAAGGCTATTGTGGGAATAGGTTGCTCCCTTAGGTTGAGAAAGTAGCTCACTTGTTTCTTTAAGTAGCAGCTTTCAGCAATTAATGGTTGTCTTTGCATATTAAAATCTGTTTGTTGAAACATTGCTATTTAAAATGGAAATGTGTCATTTCATGGCTATCTTTGCCACACTCCTAGTGTGCTATCTTTGAAACCCCGAGGAGGTCTATGAGTGGCTGAAAACACCACAGTGTAACTCCAAAATACCTCATCAAATGCCTATAGGGATAGAGTAGTTGTTCAGTATCAGCCTTTCAAATTCTTCTATCTTCTCCCTTTCCATTTCCAGCTGCTTCAAGCCAGCCATTGCTTCTCTAGCACTTGCAGTCTCAAATAGACCTTGCACCAGGTCCCAGTAAACTGCAATCTCTATTCTTATATGGAAGTAAGTCCAAATTTTCCCTGCTTTCCACTGTGTGCATGCAGGTCAGCTGACACACCGAACAGAACAGATAATTACTTAGCTCATGCTGATACCTTTCACCCAATCCTGGTACTAAACCTGAGAGACACCTGAGTGTCTCTCACCTGCTTGCTCATTGGCGTTCATAAAATTTATACAAATTTATCATCTCCGAGATTTCTGTTCTTCTTAATTATCTGTCAAATTTGGTTAAAATTGACCAGTGTATTCAAATGTTATTGAACAATGGATCCAACAAGCAGTATGAACATGCAAATCTAATTTTCTTAAGATACCTGTAACTGGCTAAAGATAAGCTAAACCAAAACCTTGCTCAGTCATAGATGTTATTAGATCATATGTTGACTTTTATTAAGGGTTTTATACATGAGGAACATGTTTTTGTAATTGGTACAGTATTTTGTTTTAGAGCTAACTTTTGGTATAAGAAATGTAGAGCTCTAGCTTCAGTTAGTCCATTAGTTCTTTTCAATAATGTAAGCTACACCAAACTACTTAATGTTATACAAAAGTATTGTTCTTCCAGAAGTACCAGAAAGCAATGCTGCTCTTGAATATTTAAAAAAATATATATGTGAAAATGAAGGTAGCAAATGACTCTTTATGAAGGTATTTCACTACATTGAATAGTATAGGAATTTATTCCTGTTTATATGCAGTTGAGACAATCACAGCCCACTTCTGGTCTTCCCAGGCTCCTTGCTTCATTTATTTCCCTGTACCTAACTACAGCAATTTCTGTACACGCCTACCTTCTGATTTCTATGCTTGCAACTTGTATCACCTCCAAATTCTGTTCTGCTTGAATGTTCAGACTACAATGTATTTTGAAACAATTTTCTGACACCTTAAAGGTATACAATTCAGATATCAGCAATATATATGTCTGTATTGCTGTGTTAATTCATTGCTGAGGACTGCCCTGCTAGTGGCGCTCTGCATGGAGCAACCCCATTCACATTAACGTTTAAATTCCTTAGGCTCCAGATCTCCCTTGTTGTTTCCACCTGGCATCACATATAGAAGTGACTGGGTGCAACAGCAATCCCTTACCRTGTGCCCACAAAGGAGTTTCTAGCACTTGCTCTTCCCTCCTCCTCCCCTTTTTCTGCATTCTGCCCATCTCACATGACAAATCCTGTGCAAGGATCCCAGCTGATTCTTTTTGTTTCTGTCAGCACCTTCCAACAGTGGAACAGGAAGGACAGTTAGAGTGGCTAGTACTACATAGTATTAAAGCCAATACTTCCTGTCTTGTAGACAAAATGCATTACCACATCAGGTCTGAAAAAAGTGAGTTCTGAAAAGGGAGCATAACAGAAACACATATGTAAATCAACAACTGCTGCAGTATCATCAGGGCAAATGGTAAAAAGGGACAAGAATGCATTTGTAGCAATACTTCAGTTATTTTAAGTTCAACATTTCCACTAAATCAAATGTGCATTAGTTAATCCAAGATGCTGTTACATGTCTTAGTTTCTCTAACATTAAAAAAAGCTTTGTGACTAAATTAATTTTTCATGAAATATTCGATCACCTTTGCTAAAAGAAAACCGAAAGCTGTTGTGGAAAGCACTCTATCATTTGAATAAGACCATAGTTTACACTCTTCTCTAAGACAAAATTCTGTGTTGTACCTTTAAGAAGGTCATCACAGAATTGAAAAAAATAGATACTAGAAAGTTGGACTTTGGCATTTTCAAGCCACATTTATGTTTTGTGAAGATACTTAGGTGAGGAGCTGGAGAAGACCCTGTCCATAACTTGCATGTATCCTCAGAGCCACATACATCATAGCAGATCTACCAGCTGCAGCACCATCCAGGATCCTCAGTTGGTTTGTATACCATACCTCTCTTTCTTCTGTACATTTGTCTTCTCTGTAACCTGGCCTGTTTTCCTCAGTATGTGTGCCACATGAAACCTCTGCAGAAGGATCAGGGACCAATTAATAAAGAGTGAAAGTGCTAGATAAGGTCTGAAAGTCCTATTCACGGGTGCTAATACACTGCACTAAGAATAGACTGTATGCAGGTGGATGACTATGTTCATACATATACAATAATGTAATATCAAGAAGTTAAATATTCAGGCTTATTATGTGGAAACTAACTGACAGAAGTGAG
This sequence comes from Apteryx rowi, assembly GCF_003343035.1. Taxonomy (NCBI): domain Eukaryota; kingdom Metazoa; phylum Chordata; class Aves; order Apterygiformes; family Apterygidae; genus Apteryx; species Apteryx rowi. The sequence goes on from NW_020451275.1 coordinate 138,508, forward strand.
CAAAATTTTCAGCATCATGACTGTTTTCTGTTCTGAGATGAATTGTACATGGGCCCTGATGGGATGCACCCACGAGTGCTGAGGGAGCTGGCGGACGTTATTGCTAAGCCACTCTCCRTCAYCTTTGAAAGGTCATGGAGGACAGGAGAGGTGCCTGAGGACTGGAAGAAAGCCAGTGTCACCCCAGTCTTCCAAAAGGGCAAGAAGGAGGACCCAGGGAACTACAGGCCAGTCAGCCTCACCTGCATCCCTGGAAAGGTGATGGAGCAGCTCATCCTGGAGGCCATTTCCAAGCATGTAGAGGAAAAGAAGGTGATCAGGAGTAGTCAGCATGGCTTCACCAAGGGGAAATCATGCCTAACCAAYCTGATAGCCTTCTATGATGGAATGACTGGCTGGGTAGATGAGGGGAGAGCAGTGGATGTTGTCTACCTAGACTTCAGCAAGGCTTTCGACACTGTCTCCCATAGCATCCTCATAGACAAGCTCAGGAAGTGTGGTTTAGATGAGTGGACAGKGAGGTGGATTGAGAACTGGCTGAATGGCAGAGCTCAGAGGGTTGTGATTAGTGGCACAGAGTCTAGTTGGAGGCCTGTAGCTAGCGGTGTCCCCCAGGGGTCAGTACTGGGTCCAGTCTTGTTCAACTTCTTCATCAATGACCTGGATGAAGGCACAGAGTGCACCCTCAGCAAGTTTGCTGACGATACAAAACTGGGAGGAGTGGCTGATACGCCAGAGGGCTGTGCTGCCATTCAGAGAGACCTGGACAGGCTGGAGAGGTGGGCAGAGAGGAACCTCCTGAAGTTCAACAAAGGCAAGTGCAGGGTCCTGCACCTGGGGAGGAATAACCCCATGCACCAGTACAGGTTGGGGGTTGACCTGCTGGAAAGCAGCTCTGCGGAGAAGGACCTGGGAGTGCTGGTGGACACCAAGTTAAGCATGAGGCAGCAATGTGCCCTTGTGGCCAAGAAGGCCAATGGTATCCTGGGTTCCTGCATCAGGAAGAGTGTTGCCAGCAGGTCGAGGGAGGTGATTCTCCCCCTCTACTCAGCCCTGSTGAGGCCACATCTGGAGTACTGCGTCCAGTTCTGGGCTCCCCAGTACAAGAGGGATGTGGCACTACTGGAGCAAGTCCAGCAAAGGGCTACAAAGATGATTAGGGGACTGGAACATCTCTCTTATGAGGAAAGGCTGAGAGAGCTGGGCCTGTTTAGCYYGGAGAAGRGAAGGCTGAGAGGAGATCTTATCAACGTGTACAAGTATCTGAAGGGAGGGTGTCGAGAGGATGGGACCAGACTCTTTTCAGTGGTGCCGAGCGACAGGACGCGAGGCAACGGGCACAAACTGAAACACAGATGCTTCCATCTGAACATGAGGAAATACTTTTTCACTGTGAGGGTGACAGAGCACTGGAACAGGTTGCCCAGAGAGGTGGTGGAGTCTCCTTCTCTGGAGATATTCAAAACGCACCTGGATGCAATCCTGTGCAATGTGCTCTAGGTGACCCTGCTTGAGCAGGGGGGTTAGACTAGATGATCTCCAGAGGTCCCTTCCAACCTCAGCGATTCTGTGATTCTGTGATTCATATTAGCAGACAAGCAGCAGTAATTCTATTCAAGACAGAGACTAGGCATGAAAATAAGGGCTCATCAAAATTAATAAAAGTTAAAGTGTTTGTTATACATTGAAGCAGATAATTCTCAGCATTGCATAGATATTAAAACTAAAATATAATAAAATCTGCTAAAGTAATTAAAGAAAATAGAAGAAGCATTGTATTAGCTGGTAATATGTATACTCAACATCTGAGCCGTAAATTTAGTTAGCCTAAAAAGAGTCACTCAGATTTGCATTAAGGCAGTAGCAAATAAATGTAATGTATTTATTGTGTGTTTACCTGATCTGGGTTTAATTTAGCTTTTAGAAGCAAACATTTCCATTGCTACACATCTATAATGTTAGAGTTTTTCTAAACTGGATAAACCTACACAATCCCATAGATGGAGTTTATATTATAGACCTAGGCCAAATTTGAAACTTCATTGTGCTGGTCACACATATATGAAAAGATAAAGGGCTTGCTCTAAAAATGGTATAAATTATTCATCAGAAGTAGTAAGCAAACATTTAGAATCTAGGTCCAAGTATCTGGTTTCTGAGTCTTGTTGCTTAATTCTAAATTCAATGTGTCTCTTTTTCTTTAAAGTTTCTAAGAAACCTGGAGTTGAACATGCACATATACCCCAAATTGCTCTGGTCTTCACAGGTGTCATATCATAGCAGCTCATGCAAAAGCCCAAGCTAAATCCAAAAGATCATTTACATCATAATCTTCTCTGCAACTTTACTTGATACATCTTTTCAGAGCATATCGAACAGGTATTTGCAGCATCTGTGAAAGCATCACCACTTCTTTTTTAAAACTTGGCAGGAGAATTAGAAAATGCTAGCATAAAAAGTAGAAGAACTTGGATCAAATCCTCCTTCTCCCCCTATACCAGAATTTTAATGTTGAATCTAGTCTTAATGGGATCTACTTGTCACTCCTCATTTGAATTAAAGAATGTAAATTTTATTGTATCAAAATGAGAGTTCAAAATATGACTTTATAGACCTCCTATGTGGAAAAGTATCCTGGATCTCAGAAGAAATAAAAAAGAGAATCAAGGTTGTGGCCATTCCTAGGTAGGAGTACCCTACCCATTCTTGTGATTTCTTGTTTTTTTTTGGTCTGATTCATGTTTTCTGCATTGGCCTGCATCAACAGGCAATGAAGATGCTTGATTATCTTCCTGTGAGGTAAGAGATGCGAGTCTGAGTCCCTTCAGGGAGAGAGGTCTCAGCTGGGGCACCCATTTCATGCATTTAACTGCTAAGTTTTTGCAACGCTAGCTCTTTGTGCTCTGCCTCTATTTCTGAGTGAACGCAATCAACGCCGCTGTGTTTTGTACAGACTTTGATCTTGTGTTTATATTGGGTGTGCTTGAAACAAGGCTACTAAATTTAGTCTCCCAAAAGAGATATGATGGAAAATGTCCCACTGGAACCCCAGGCATGAGAGAAACATTTATCTGTTAAATATTAACAAAAATTAGGAAGCTGTGGCCATCTTTAAAAGTAGAATTTTAGTTAACCAGAGTTTGTTTGTTTTTTTTTCCTGACTGAATACTTGAGGTTTGTGGTGTTTGTGTAAGATTTTAAAAAGTCGCAGCCTTAAATCACAATACTAGTTTTACATGCCTAAGTCCTAGATGTCAAAGTCACATAATGGTCCAACAGGAAAACTGGAAGAGATTTGACACAAGTCTCTAAGCGTGCCACTGACTGCTTTATTCACAGGATCCTGCTGCTTCCACAAACCAATGCCTTTTTTCTGATCTTATTTTTAGTGATGTAAATCTAGAACAAGCCATCTAGGTAGCTGTGGCAGTGCAAATGGAAGCAAAACTTAGTTTTTCAATAACATGTTCTGTAAAACAATAAATATAAAAGATTTATTGATAAATTGCTAAAATTACAAATTTAAATTTGTATGCAAGTCTATTACTAGAGAAGTTAGTAGAAACTGTTTTTTATTATACACTTTCAACTACATGCAGAATAGTACATAAAAACATACTTTAAAAGCAGCCATTTTAGTAATGTTCAAATGACATGGTATGGTAGGAAGTAAAAAGAATTCAAAAAGGTTTATTCAATGTAAACAACTTTTAACAAAACATTTATTAAAAAACTTTCACTGATTAATTTTCACTGATACTGACCATCTTTGGATACTTGTCCTTGTTTGTCTTCATTTCCTCTTCTCTCTCCACTCCAAAACTTTCTTTTAGTGCAATTAGATGTAATTAGTTCTTCCTAATAGTTCCTTTCTTTTCTACTACTTGTTTTCTTTCCATTTACTTTTACAAACAAATCTTCTTATCTACTCCTAATTTGTTTCAGTTTTCAGCTTTCCAAACTTCAGCTTTCCCTATTGCTTTTAAGTGCTGTTCACTTTCTTACATAATAATATACACATCTCCTGAATATTTGTTTTAATACCCAAAACTCACRGTCTTTGTGCTGATTGTGTTGCTATTGGTAATGCCATTTTTCCCTGGGGTCAGATATACTGAAGTTAGTATAGTTTGGTATACATCTCTGGCCTACTCACTTAGTACATCTCTTTACTATTTTTCAAAAAAAAAAAACAAAAAAACCACCTCTCCTCATCAGTTTAAAGAAAAGTCCAAATTAAATGGATCTAATTAGCTAGAAGATTAGGAAAAGAAGTTTATGAATTCTTATAGTTCATTTTCTTATGTTTTAGGACAAGTTAAACTGAAATGCGAGTAACAGGCACATGTTTGGTTCTTAATTTCACTGAAGTCAGATTTGGAAGACTGGACCTTGTGTCTCCCAAAAGTGTCATTATCAAATGACTGCAAACAACTGATATTGTTGCAGCTTCTCAGTAGCAAATAAAATATCGGAGACAGAGGCTTACTTTCCCTTTTAAGTCTCTTTGGTTTGGTGCTTTCTTCTTCTATAAATGATATCAAAACTGGTTCCTGAGTTCATAACAAAGGCATATTAAATGAGTAATTTAAAGCCATGCTTAGCAGCACAAATAATTTGTTTAAATGGCCAAACACAGACCTGAGGAAAGAAGATAAGAAATCTCATTTTGAAAATTCTGGCTGTGGATTCCAGGCATCCGTTATTTTCTCTGCTGTGCGAGAATGAGCTGTTAAGAGGCAGACTTTTTCAGATGGTAATCTGTTTATAGTAGGTACTTAAATAGAGGAGGAGAGGACAGGAGCATATACAGTTTAGGCAGCATACTACTAGAACAGGACCAAAGCTTTGAACCAAAGCAAAGCTGCTTATGAATGTGCTGCCCCCAAACACAGCCATGGAGCTCTAGGCTGAGGGAGCTCTTAGCTAGATGCCATATTTCAGCCTTGGCCTTTTTGCCATCCCCTCCTTTGGCCTTTTCTCAAAACTGTACATACTACGACCCCATTTCCAAGGCTAGCTGTGAGGGTAGCAATGTTCATAAGCATTTTTTCAGTGCAAACACAAAATCCTCACGTTAGTGTCCCTTTGGTTTGACAACTTTTACTGTGATCTTTGACAGCTGTACCATACTGAGTTGTCTTCTGGTCTGTATAATGGCTACTGTTTGTGTAAGGCAGATTTTTGTAAGGCAACTGCTTAATGAAATGGTTAATTTTTCTACTTTTATCACAAGACCTCAGATTGAACTTTCATGTTTTAAAGCTACAAATGTTAATGGAATGACACTACAGATGAATTTGGCAGACTCATTTCAATAGGTCCCGAAGTTGAACATGGTTCCAATACAGGGTAGAAGAGAACAGTAGAGGTCCAACTTAAGAAGGTGTAACAAAAGCTATGTACAATGTTAAAAATGGTTTTATTTGTAAAACAAAATTTTATCTATCAATTTTGGTTTTAATATGGCCTTATAGAACTGAGAATGTTTGAAGACAATTTTGAAGGCAGTATGGCTCTTCAAAAACAAAGAAACCCAAACCACTAGATCAAGAATGTTATTGAAGAATATATATTGCAGAATATATATATATATATTTTGTCATATTGGAATGGTGCATCACAATTAAGTAATTAGCCATTGTACTTCAGTGTTTTGATCCGTATCTTGCAACCCAAGGCTCAGATATGCTGGGACCAAATTCTTTCTCTGAAAGAAGAAGAATCATGGAAATCAGTGTTTTAGAGGGAAAACAATATATTAAATATGGGAGACTAAAGACAAGTGCTAGTCATGTCCTACTGATAAAGAGTTATTTGGAAAGATATTTATAAAGTCTGTAGTTGACTGCTGACATGGATCTGAATTGAAAGGCTTTTGTGGTAAGACTACACTCCCTGGAACACATTTTTCTAAAGTTATAGAGACATTTTTGTTGCTCGCTGTTTGTTTTGGTTTTGTGTGCATATGAGGAAAAATGAACTTTTTTTTTAACTAGGCTGTAGGCAATCAAAGATATATGCACACAGTAATTTTAGTTGTAAACACATTAATATGTGTATGGTACAGTCTATGGTATAAATATGTATTCATTATACTTTATTATATAAAATATATTGTATTCATATACTCTTGAAACTTATCTAAATATTCAAACTCTGGTTTAAACACAAAAAGCTGAAGTGTTAATGAGTTTTGAAAACTTGCTAAATCATAACAGCTGAGTGTCTTCTACTGTGTTGTGTACCAGTTAATTTACAGAAAGTACGTATCTCATAGTCTGAGGAAGCTGCTTACCCTAAGACAGGTGAATTAAGGAATCCTCCTTTAAGAAACCAAAAACCTTTAGCAACAAAATTGGGCTGAAAAGGTTTTACATGGTTACTGAAATAAAGAGGATCCCCAAATTTCTAGCACTTGTATGTTATGCAAAAATTAAATCCTTTAAGTGCAGATTTCAGAAACGAATAATGGCTGCAGTTACAAAATAAAAAAAAATACTGGTACAATACTTGGTATTTTCATACTTCTTCAGTTTTATTAGTATATAAAATTATTGGCAGTATGCCAAATTCCATTTAGATTGCCTGAAACAATCTTCAGTGCTGAAGTCTATTTAGCACCTATAGCAACAAAGTGGATTCAGATAGGAATTGATCCTTATTATAATTAACCAAACTATCAAGATCAGGGCTGATACTCTGAGGCAGATGAATGAATTGTCTAAGAAGGGCTCCCGGGACTTGGTCAAGATAGAAATTTGGCGGTGTTTGCTCTGCTTATAAATCTACCAGACAACATTTCAGAGGAATTGCTTTTGGTCAAGACAAATTGCCATTGAGGTCACTGGGAAGCTTTCAGTGAAAGTTTGATCTTCTCCCTTGTTCTGTGTCTTGATAAGAGGGATGCATTGGTATAAAGACATTTCTTTTTATTTTCATGCCATAGGCATGTATTTTCATGTTTGTTTGTTTTAAATTCACCTGCAAATTCTTATGGGCTTTTCTCCTGCTGTTGTTGTTATCTACAGGCAAATTCTCAGCGCGTGCCCGAGACCGTCCCTCGGGAGGCAAGCGAGGGGTACAGGGCAGCATGTCACTGCTGCAGGACTCGCGGGGGTCCCTCGGCAGGGACGACCAAATGGTGGCTCCTGCGCTGCGCCCGGCCGGGTGCCGCTGAAGCGGCTCCTGGGCGCGCACTCCGCCGCGGGCCGCGCCGCGCCGCGCCGGGAGCTCAGCTG
>NW_020451275.1:146563-170718 GCF_003343035.1 Apteryx rowi
CCTCGCTGCCCAGGGCGCCGGGCTCCCGCGCATCCCGCGGACGCGCGCCGCCGCCTCCTGCATCGCACTGCGGTAAGTTAGCGAGGCGCTGGACGGCTGAGCCTGTTGCAGTCGCTAAAAAGGAGGGGGGCTGTGCGTGCGCGCGTGTGTGTGTAGCGGGGGGACTAGGAGGAGAGTTGTAGCTAACCGTGCTGTGTTGAATTTGTCGAGACTGGTTGCTTTGCTTTGTGGTTAATGCCAGTGTGTCTCATTGACCTAGGCCACTTTGCTCAGCCATGGTAAATGTCATGACACTGACTGGGATTGATAGTTGGCTTCAAAACATTGAATTGCTGAAGCATGCAGTGTGGGTAAGAGCATAGCGAGTGCATGAAACAAAAGATGTAGCTGAAAACTTGAGCTATAAAAACTGGTCTTCTGAAACTTTGGGTGTTGATGTGGCAGTCTGTTTGTTAAAGATCTTTTAAAGGAAGAATTAAAAATGCTCTACTAATTGTCTAAACTGTTGGATGTCTGAAGTCAGCATAGATACAGCTTATTCATGTTTTACGTAGTCCAGTGTCGTTCTGATTCATTCTGTTGAAAAGCATTTTATTTGTCAGGAGTGTTTACAATTACATTTTTCATTGTAATATGCTATTATAGAAAGGGATGAAAGGTTTTCTCAGAAGACTGCTGTATCAAGTATTTTTTCCCTAGCTAAACAACCAGATTATAGGTTTTTCAATTAATTCTCATTTATGTTACAGAAAAATAATAGAACGGAGAAGTTTTATTAGTTTTCAAAAGCATTTTCTTTATGGTGTATGTACCTTTTTGAAAGCAAATTGAATATGCTTGTAAAATACATATCTCAGAAAGTAAGAAAGGGAATGCAACAGGATGGGGAAAAAGCTACAATTCTTGCAGGAAAAATATATAAAAAGTCTAAAAAACTCCTTTTTAAAAAGGAACTGTATGTTTCTTCTGCTCCTATTTAGGTCAAATGACCTAATATAGCAAGGCTACAGTTTTTATTCTTTGCACTTCAATGATATATTGCTTCCACGTATTTTAATATATCATTATAACTCAGGAGAAAAAAAAAAAACTATAGAAAGAGCATAATACACATTCCCAAATGACCAGACTTCTGCTATGCTTTACAGATAAAGCAACAAGGAAGAAGTTATTTTTTTCCCCCCGAAGTGACAGTCCGGTACTGTTTGGTGCCTGAAATGCATAGCTTGTACAGAATGATAACAAGCATAAGAATGCTGAGAAACACCTGGCTTTAAGAAGCGGTACTTCCTACTGGGGTGTCAGGTTATCTATCCCGTGTTCACTTGTCAAGGTGGAAGAGCTTTGTCATTTCTCTGGACAAGAAAGTCCTGAAACAATTAGTCGGCAGTCTTAAGTGGGTGTGCAGCAAGATACTTATCCTATGATTTTGAAAAACTTTGGGCCAAAATCTATTTCTCTAATTTAGATTTCTACAGCCAGTTGAAGTTGCTGCTGTTATGCAAGCTCAGAAAAGCTACAGTTTCTTRTATTCTTTTTAGGAAGAAGAAATATATATGGACTGTTATTACAAACTGAAATCATCTTTGTGTATAAACCTATAGATACGTCTTAGAATAAAATATTTGAAGAACATAATTATGCTCAATAGAAATGCTAAGTTATTTTTGAAGAGCTTATGCAACTTGGAAGTAGCAAAGTTAATAAAGCTGGTGTCTGATACTCTTCCAAATATATATTATTTATAAGAATTTTGTACCAACTCCTGCTGTGGAGCAGAGAGTCATTTTAGGTGATGCTTTATGAGACAGGCCTAGGTAGCTCTTGCAGAAGGAATGAGATCTCTAGAACAGGAATGGAGAGAATGTCACAAGGGTTGTAGGAAGTCTGCTAGAGCAGCATTTTGATAAAGCAGGGTGTAAATACAGGACATACATGAGGAAAGGTAGTAATAGGTCGACACTGGAAAGACTTCAAAGTCAGTCATCTGGATGGCTGGACTGGACTTTTGCTTCATGCTTGTGTGACGGTAGCTCTGAGTTCTTGTGAAAGTCACCTGTAGAATGAAAGGCAAAGGGTTTAAGTTATGCTTTATAATTAATTAATTCAATAAATAGTAAAAAGTGTATCTAGATGTTACATAATGTTTCATTCTCTTTGAATTATTGTGACCTTTTGCAGTTCATTGAGAAGTTAAACGTTCTGCGCACAATTTTAATTGGTCTTTTTAAAGCATCACTTATTTCTGACATTTTTCTCTGTTTTAAAGTTAGCTTTGTTGCAAAGAACATCTTTACATAATTATATCAGTATTCATAGCGTATCTTCTCAACCTTTGTCAGGGCAAGAGTCATGAACTGTTTTGAAAAACTTATGACAAAATGTTCCCAATATGTATCTAGAATTGTGAAGGAGTGACAAAAATCAGGAGGAGTCAGGGAAGGGGGAGGAATACGAAAAGAGAAGGTATTGTTTTGTAGTTTGGTGTCCAAGAGTAAAAGAATTCCAGCCTGACTTTACCTGTGAAAAGGAGAAGGTACTTGAGAATGTCATTCATTTGTTTCATAGTTGTGAAGTGAAATCTGGGAGGGACACCAAGAGTGTGTGATGCCACTGAGGGACAGGGCAGGATGCTGACTTTCTGAAATCCATCAGTTTTTGATTTCAACTCCCTACCTTTTTTCATTATCAGGTAAACTTTGCAGCCTATTTTCAAGACTTGCAAATTGATCTTCCTACTATCRCTACTGTCTCGGACAATAAAATAAATAATATGATGCACTGGGCTTTGCTTTGGGTAGAGCTCACTTTTTTTCTTTTTATGTACCCGTGCAAAATGAGTTTTAAGTGTTATTTGGTAGGAATGATAACATTTCAAAGGCAATTTAATCAATAAGAGAAGATATGAAAGGTTAAAGGAAAACCAGCAGTTCTTTCTGTAAGAATTCCATGTGAAGGATCTGTTGACCTTTCAGTTGCAAGTTTCTTGAGTCAGACAACTCTTGTCCATTGTTTCCTGGAGCACTTATGAAACAATTAATAGCAGTAGTATGAGTCCTATTAAATTGTCTGTAGCTGTGATTTTTCATGACAATATTTTGTTAATAATTTTCTATTTGGGGACCAGCTCTATAGCTGAACAACCTAATTCACTGTGCTAAAGGAAAGATTAAGAAGTGACCTGCTCTGCCTCCCTGAAAATAATTGTTTGTGGTTATATTTAATACCTTGTCCACAAGAGTAGGAAAAAAACCCTTGCAAATCTGGGCTTTGAAATGAATACCATCAGTCTGTTCAACCAGACCTAACTTTTATTACACTAGAGATGCTTTTACTATGGATAGAAGTGATTTGATGCATGTTTGACATTTTGTGCCAATTTAGCAAGTAGAGAAGTATCTATTTTTTTACTTTTTTCAAGTCAGGGTGAATAACTGTCCCCAAATAACCAGTAAAGCAGCTTTATGCAATCTAGAACACATTTTCCTTTTTTAATTGTTTCTGAAGAAAAATAAAAGATTTCTCCGAATAATGTTTGCAGCAGTTTAGCCCTGAGGGCATATATTCTTGTTTAGTAAGTTGGCCACAAGTTTGAAAGCTTAACAAATGTAAGTATTTTAAGGCTGTTTTAATTCCTTCATGTCCAATCCGTTAATACCAGTTTGGAATGAAAACGTACAACTCTGACACCACTGAGCTGCCCTAAACTATTTAAAAAATGAAATAAAACACAGAAAAGCAAACTTACAAACACATTTGTCAGTTCAGTGTTACTAATTAGACTTCTAAGTGCTAGAACAGAATAACTTTTTATTTTTAGATAATGTTTGTTATTTACTATAATAAACTATAAATGAAATGACATCTAAATACCTTTTGTTGTCTTTTAAAATTTTTCATTTTCAGGAATGGACCATCTATATATGCTGGCATGAATCTTTATTTCTAGTTACTGTAAGTGCCATGAAATGCTTTTAAATTTGACTTTCAGCCACAGTTTGATTACTTGATTTGAAATCGTCATTTTTTTTTTCATTGTGTTCAGTAGAACTACTAGTGTGAGCAAAGGATACAAATGGCAAATACTAATCAACTGTTACTCATGAGTAGTAATGAGGAGTTCACTCTAGGCATTACAGTAGGAAGAAAAAAAATCCTAACTGAGAAGTGTAATGGACTTTTCACGGAAGTTGATGTTGTGCTGTGTGCATCATACTCTGAGTCTTCTACTGCGAAATGGTGCTTCATTTCCCTTTTGCGTTGCCTTGTGGGAATTTATGAAGCATTTGAATGTAGTCGTGGCTTATTCAGAGAACTGGAGAGTGCACCAGGATAATGAAAAATATCATTTTTCCTTTATCATCTAAATCATATTGTGTGAAGGAAAAATAACTAGTGCTAGTCAAATTTATTCTGTTCGGTCTGAGTTTGTCTCCAGGTGGACAAAATTCCAATGCTTGCATTTGTTCAAATTTGGAAAGAAACTGAAATATCCTATAGTACGTATAGGGCCTCAGCCCTGCACACTGTAGAAGGATGTGTAGGTTTCTCATGTAGTTACGTCTCTGCGCAGTTGTGGCCCTGGTTGGTTGACAAGCAAAGTCTAAGCTAAGGATATAAATGGCAAATACTAATCAGCTGTATGAGCCCATGGAAGAATCACAGATGATGTGGTGTCAGTGGTCTTTCCTGTCTTTCTTTCTGGAAGTAGTCGCAGTAGTGTCCTGTACACCTGGCCCATAGGGACATTGGCCTGGGCATAAGCAGCCCAAGAATCGGCAGTCTGCTCCTTTTTCCTCTGGAGTCTGCTGCCTCTTGCAAAGTGGATTTTCTTGCGTCTCCTGCGTGAATGGTTGTATTCATCAAGCAAATGGGAGGTAATATTGGGATACAGGCCAGGAAGATATCCTCAGGCAGCAGGGAAAGAAAAAAAGGACAGACGAAGATGATTTAAAAAAAAAAAAAAAATTAATCGCTCCCTCCTCCAAAAATGATATTGTAGATGAACATAGACAGATATATGATTACAGACAATAATAAGTTAAACATGCAAAGGGTAAATTTAATGGTTGCTGTTATTCTTTTTCAAGTTTAATCTCCAAAGGAAATGTCTTTTCTAAAATTTAAAAGARCTTAATCTAGTGAATTCAATGGAAAGGTAAAAAGATTGTAAGATTAGAAAAATAAAATTTGAATGAATCTTTTATATCTAGACAGAGTGCTGCTTGATCCTTTCTTATACGCCCAGTATGTGGCAAGATTTTTACTTTGTTTTTTTTTCTCATGATTTTTGTAGAGTAATTATGGTAATTCAGTTATCATTTAGAGGTAAAAGTTTTGATAATGTTTGAAATACACATAAGTGGGATTAATCTGTCCTAACTTTAATATCTAAATACCAGCTGGTTACCTTGTGTCTCTCCTATTACTGCTGATGGAAAGATAAAAGCACCTGCTGAGGGATATTCTCATTTCATGAGAAGCATTTATATAGGTCAGTGGAAGTACGCGCTGGATGTATCTAGGTCTCTCAAATCATTGCAAACGGTGCCTGGGATGACTAGTGCACAGTTTAAGGTCTAATATTAAGACATCCAGCACTGGTTGAGATAAATTGTACCCATGGGTATTTTGTTACCTAGAAAAAAAAAAAGGCAGAATTGAAATCCTGAGAGTATATCAAATACTTTCCCATGCATTACTAAAAATAAACATGATATAAAATATACTTATCGAAAGTAGTTGCCTAGAATGGGCTACCTCGGAAAACATTTCAGTTAAATATCAGAGGACATTTTAAAATATATCTAAATTTAAAAAGTACTTTTGGGAACTTCCATTTTTCATCATGTCCTGTAAAATTTGCTATGATATGCTTTTTATCAAAAAAGCCTTTGTGTCTCAGTTCCTTATCAATATAAAATATTCAAATAACATTTATTAGGGAAAACAATTATATAATTTTGTGAAAATTCTGTATTTACTTTAAGACTTGAACTCTGCAAGGAGTTGCTCAGGTATTTAGTTTTATTTTGTTCTACATGTCACAGAAATTGAAAAATTAATGTGGAATGATCAGGCTAATCTTCATACTCTGTGGTAGTTGTCTAATACTATTATGATTTCTGTTTGAGGTGAAAGGGAGGGAAGGAAATCATCAGAGACAGTCATTTTGCYTTTTTGACTTTAAAAGCACGCAGGGAAAGAAGATATCCCTTTCTGCAGCCTTACAAGTGCTATGCCAAAGAATTTAAAGATTCTGGACAATGTCATCTTTTACATAACAGAAAAAATAGAATTGTACCGCCTGTGTTAGGCTTAGCACAGTTGACACAACCACTTTTTGTAGCAGTAGAATACCTTGAGGAATCCCAGGGAAACCTCCCGGCTTTGAAGAACAGGTGGTGTTAATCATAGTAGGTGCTCGGATAAGACTATTCATTTACTTCCTCTTTAAGTTTAAAATGCTAGGTGGTTATTTTGTGTCCCTTGCATAGTAAAATATGACAATCAGTTATGAAATTGTTTGTTGTTAAATTCAAAATAATGCATCATAAAAAACTCTTGTATTCAGTCAATGGCTGCTTCCTATAAATTATTTGGGCATCCAGAAACTATAGAAACAGCTTGTGAAGTTACTTGTGTGAACGATCAAGATATTTTTCTACTCTTGTATTATGTCATGTACCAGCATGGTGATTTTTACTTGTGTCTGGTGATAAGAAAAATGGATGGATGATCCAGTACTTACTTCTAGTTGCATCTCTAATGAACTAGAGGAAATTCAAGTCTCACTAGCAAGGATTTCTGTGAATTCTTATTCAGGTTTGATGAGCATAATGTCAGGGTAGATCTTCTGTCAATGACAGAAGAATTTGTAGAATCATACAAATATACTCTTCTAAGTAACAGTATTTAAGTAATTCAGTCTTATTTCAGTATAGTTTAATGCGCGTATAGCTGTAGAGGAAACTGGACTAGTGAGACTATACAAACACCTCTAAAACATCTTATATCTTTAAAGAACATCCTACAAACTCCTTCAGGGTTTGGGAAGTACTCCCTATGATCTTATTTCAATTCAGGGCACTTTCCTGGCCAACTCTGGCCACTCAGTGAAGCTTTTCTCCTTTCAGACCCTACACTACTACCTCTCAAAATACTGTCCAACTAAAGGAAGATACAACATGTTACCCTTCAGTATTCTAACATGCTGTATTAAGGCACTGGATTCTGCATGATTAGTCCAGGACCCCAGCTAAAAGGATAACCACTCCAATGGGAGTGGAATAATGCCTCCATCATGTAGAAACCTGGAAAACATCCTTAATTCATCCTTAACTCATCCTTAATTTAGCTACCATGTTAATGGAAAAAGAAATAAAGCATTTATTTGCAAAATCCAAAGCAAACTCTACAGCATGGATTTGTAAGGACAGGAATTACAGTATTGAAACAAATTCTTGCTTTGTTTTCTTGTACTAAAGTGAGATCCAAACTTTCTATGTATCCTGACAAGGTATTACTCCTTAGATTTGCTATGAGGTGAAGGACTGAGTCTTCTTGAATTATTTATGTTCTTGGCCAGCTTTCACTGGAGAGCATCCCAAGCTGGCAAAGTTTGCCAATTTTCATATGCAGATATTTTTCTTGGCATGTTCTGCAGTTTTCATTCAGATTCAAATGCTTCATCCCTTCCCGTTGGAGATTATTAATCTTTAATTTATTCAGGAAAAGTTTCAGCACTCCTCCCCTGGTCTTGTTTACTGCTCTCATTCTTTGGAAATGCAAATGTATCTTTGGCAGAGCAGGTGCCATCTCTTAAACTATGAGCAAATTATTAACCCATGAAGGAATAAAATGCTGTTCCTCTCCTAGGGAGTTATGTGTATCTCAATATAAAGGTCTTCCATACTTGCTGAACCTTTTATTTTTGTATCAGCATGTACAGTGACAGCAATACTCTACTTGCATATAAATGTGAAGAATCACATTTCTAGCTCATTGTTATTGCTTTTTCAGATCAAACTTGGTGTTCAGTCATGCCAACCAGGATAAAAACCAATTCTATCTTTTAGTGATACCTTGAAATTTACAGAGTATAGAACTTCTATAAATAAAACCTATACATCTACGTTTTTATAGAACTTGAATGTTTTGAGCATTAAAAAATGGTATGTTCTACGTTCATTTAAATGTTTCAGGGATATGAAAGAAATGCTAAGGTCATTTAAGAAGAATACCTGTGTTGTATAATCCATGCAAAGCATAAAGTTAGGAGAGATTTTAAACGGTTCAAAATCATGCACCTGAAGGTGATGATGATTTTCAATGTCTGGGTGTTGTAGAAGGGAAGATAATATTTAAAACGTAACTCTTGTCTTCAGCAATGTTGTTGTCTGCAGATTCAGCACAAATTTCACTGAAGATTTCTTTTTTAGACAATCTAATGGAATAGAAGGGAAAGGAAAGAAAGACACTTCATGTCAGCATGCCCTTTATGTCTTAATACCTTAAATGTTCCTTCTCTGAAGGGAACAGATGTAAACAACATAATACAAGGACCTTTAAATATTGTCATGGAGCTCTTTGTGAAGACTTATGTTTAGAATAGGTTGATCCTTTTGAGGAGTTGATAATGCAGACTCCATTCTCTAATATAATTTCAGTGGCATTCAGTAAATGTGGAATTCARTAAATGACTACATAGACAGTTAAAACTTAATGGAAGATTTTTGCTTAGTTGTTAGCCAGTTATTTTTGAAAGCTATACATATTGCCAGTAAAACTTGTTGTTTGTATGGCCCAATATGGTTTGGGAAACATATAGAATACGTGTGCCAAGTTAGCAAACACATTAGAGTGTGGTAAACATTGTAGCATTTATTTTGTCAGAGACAAAATCCATACTATTACCCAATTTTGTCTGGATTTTTCTTGTGTGTGTGTAGAGGCATATTCTGCACCTTGTCCTTAAACATTGTTGCAGCATATTCATATCCACATCAGAAGAAGGCCTTATTGCCAGGACAGGTGAATGGGGTCATTCTCCATCCCTCTTATTAGAACCAGAAAAATAGCTTTATTGGATCATACGAGAGGTCTGTCTAGCCTTGTATGCTGTCTCCTAACAGTGCAGTTGTGGGGAAGGCTATGAGAATAGGATAAGCATCTCCAGAGCACTGCTCCAGGCTCCAACCTTCCACATGTGTTCATGATTTTGTAGATCTCTGTGATATACCCTTGCTTCTTTTCTAAGCTGGAAGAATTCTAGTATGCTCGTTTGTTTCTCATGAGCAAGTTGTTCTATTTTTTTTCCCCTCTTTTTACAGTTCTACTGTAATTGGTTTGAAGACCCAGAACTCCATATGTTATTCAAAATGCAAGCGCAACAGGGATCTGTATGCTTCTGGGCACTGGTCTGATGTTTTCTGATTATAATTCCAAAATTTCATCCCTYATTGATAACTCATCATTGATGAGCTCAACGCTCGTCACTTTAGGTATAAAGCTAGGCTTGTGTTTTTCCATTTGCATCGCTTTATATTCATCTGTGCTGAGGCATATGAAACTGTTACAGTGGGCAGTGGAGACTAGCATTAGCTAGGATTAAACAACAGAAGGGACAGTTTGGCCATTAGGATTTTTTTTTTGGTGGTGGTGCTGGGGCGGGGGGTGGGGGGGATTGTGATTATGGAGGTTGAGTGCCTCTGTTATACCTAAATCCTGTTTCTGCTCTCTAAATCTTCTCCTTGGTGTAGCCTCAAAATATTATGGTATCAGTGTTGCACATTTTTAAGTGACATATGGAACTTTCATTTATATCACTTGGGCGTGACAGCTATGCGATATTCAGTGGTGTGTGGATAATAACAAGTAGAAGAATAACTTGATCATCCATTGGGAATAAATAGACTTTTTGAAAGTAATATACATAGTATGCATAAAAGTAGTTTAAAAAAAAAACAGTTTCATAACATTCTAATGAAGAGTATTTCTTGGGTGAACTTATTCATTTAAAGAATTCTTAGAAATGCAATTATGTTTTAAAAAAATTATTTTCAAATGTTCAGATATTTTTCCTTTTCTATCTTTAGTAATCTTCTAATAAGAATCTAATACAAAATAAGGTAAAATATTTAACCTTCTGTTGTGTACTATATAAAATCTTGACTTTTTCAATTTAGAACATGTATACGTATGTAACTATGCATGCATCCTATATAATTTTATACTGACCACATGCTGAATAGGAATATGCCATCAAACCTCCATTGTATGTTGTGATCCTGACTAAATTTATAGCCCTCAGAAGGTATCTATTACAGTTTAATTGCCTACAGGAAGTAGGCAAGTTTAGAGGCAGTATTTAGAGAAATAGTTCCCAAACAAGTGACTAACTCTAGCTGGGATCACATTAGTTCTGGATGAAGTCCAATCCCTGACAGAAATGTTATTTTTATCTGGATCATATGCCCAACAGCAGTGGAGCTTGTAAGTAAATGGTACTAACTGACTTTTACATATAAACTATTATTACTTAAAAAAAATAAAAAATAAAAAAATCACCATATTCACCCTCTTTTAATTGACTAATATAGCAGTGTGAAGACTTACCATGGGAACATAGAGCTGGAATAGATCACATGGACCATCGAATCCATGTCGTAGCTGCTTCATCCACAGGGATTCACTGACCATCAGTTTTGCACACCCTTACCACAAGCCACAGAATGCTTCCCTGCAGTCTGGAAAAACTTTACCATTTATAATACAAGCCAAAACATTAAAACAATAATGTTGCAAGAAGAAAGAGAGCAAAAATACTGAGATAATTTTAATTTAGAATACAGCAGAGTAATTTGATTATACTGGTATGCCTTCTGTGTTGTTCTGTGAAGGTGTTTGAGCAAAGCAGTTATTATCACAATTTTAAGTACTGGTATTTTAAATTTAAACTTTAGAGAAGATGGGAATAAAATTAAGTTTTTAATTCATAAATATGACTGTTCTCACTGGGAGTCTGTTTCCAAGAATTATACTTAATTTGGTAACAAATATACTCTTTCTTAACGTTTAAAGAATTTATTTTTGAATTTTAATTGCAAATATATTTGCAAAATTGGTGACTTCACAGAGTCAAAAAAACAATTTCCCACAAATTACTCTTTATGAACAACTCATCATTATAAATAATGCTCATAAGTAATAGTACTTATAAATAATAAAGTATGTGGCCATGCATTACATCATTTCTTTAATCCTTTTAATAAGAGTGACAGTTCTGTGATGTTATATGCATCTTATATGAAATACTGGACCATATTTCAATATATTCTGCAAATAATGAGATAGACTCTTGTCACCCTGTTAGGTGTACAGTCAAGAACGTTACATTACAAAGGAATCCAAGCCATGTTAACTCCATAAAGTATGCATTTAATAATGACCACTGAAATTTCCAATGGTCTGGGCTTGTAAAACTAATGAATGTTGAGCGCAATCAAATGATAGGCTGACATCCTGTGAATCTGGCCCTGCTAAGGTGACTATGACAAAGCGAACAGTGAGTGAGAGTGGCTACTGGTGCCTAACTCCAGGTGCTACTCTTCTAAAGTTCAGGTTTTCTGAAGTTTTTTGGGTAGACTGAGAAAACTTTGAAGTTTTGAGGGAAAAAATGATGATTAGTATTAAACTGATGCATCATAATGCTGAATATTCGGATGTGACTTCTGCTTTTGTGGATGCTGTCTTGCTTTTAATGCCTATTCGAGTATGTGGTTCCTTTCAGGCTTTAGACTGGCAACTTGTGAAAACTGTAGTAGGAGCAAAGTTGAGGACTAAAATTTAGGCTGAGGTTGTGTTGAAAGCATGGTTTAGTTAGCATGAATTTTGTTTGTTATTAACCAGCAAAATTTATAGTTATTTTCTGTGGATTTTCCCCAAACTATATTTGCATTACAGCTCTAGCATTAGCAAATGCATAGAAATCTGCCAGCTTCTAACCTTCTAATCATCTGAGGGAGTCAGTTCAGGATTTAGACCAAAATTAATTTATGCTTTTGGAGCTGTAGATTACCTTCATTCTGCCTGTGGAGCTGCCACTGATGTATGTGGAAATTTCAGTCATGTGTAAATCGGTGATATTTTATAGCTCTTGAGGCAGGCTTCAGTTAAGTGATTTTCAGTCAGTAACATGGGAATTGGTGGTGAGTTGTATTTGAAATRCCATTTTTAGTCGTAACTTCATTTTGGAGAGCCAAAGCCAAAAGATGTGTGGATCTGATATTTAAGTAGTTTTCTAACCTTAAGATTTCTAGCTAGGTGATTTTCCTCAAAGTAGACTTGCGCATTTAAAATAAGATTCATATGCAGATGTGAAGATAAGGTATGTTTTGGGGGTTTTGTACGAGGAAAAAAATATTTTCTTTTTTTTTTTCTTTCTTTCTTTTTACCTGGAGCTTGCTGCATTGGAGCATTGTTTATGACTCTGCTTTCTAGGAATATGTAAAATACATCACCCAAACTTGAGAAGAATTATTAGAAATTAATCTCATGCTTCTTAGAGAACTAATATTTCAATCATTGAGTCTCCAGATATAGTCCTTAATTCTAGAGCACTGTTGTTGCTGTACTCTGCTGTATGTTATTAATCAGGTATGCTTTATACATTAGCTTTTTTGTTGCGTTGGTGCCATGGTGGTAGGAACCTTAGAAACGTCATGGAAATGTACTAGTGCAACCTGGGAAATGCTTTTGTTACTATTCTATATTTCTTATGCTACATGGAGGTATATATTCAATGGCACATGGAAGTAAGTCTTGCAGAATAAAAATGTTAATCTATGTGTATATACCTCTTCCTAAATCATTATTGTAGGGGCGGTGAAATACGTGACAGAAGTTGAGCTCAACTCAGAGTTACTCACCTTGTTGTCTACCCCTTTTTATAGCATTTCAGAAAAAAATGCTATTGCGTTTTCTAAAAGAGACCTTAGTGAGCTCCAGGGGTTAGGAACCACAAACATAGGTGGTGCTTTGGATGGTCTCAAACAGTTAGGGCACAGACATTCACAGCTGGCAGTGACTGCAGTGGAAGCTACTGCCACAAAAACAACTGGCTGAGTAGAAATTGTTTGTCAGCATTTTGTTCTAAAAACTGGGGAGAACTAGCTTGTTTGGGAAAGGAAGGGAAAAAAAGAATTACAAATAAATCCATGTTTTTCTTTTCAAATACTTATTGCCTTGAAGAGATGGTGAGGGCTTTTATTTCCTTCTCAAATGAAATTCCATTAAAAATTCAGGATACCTCTGCTGTGGCCTATGTTCCAGGTTTGCCTTTACTGTGTATCCTTTCTTTTAACAGCCCATTTCTGCAAACATCTGGTTTGTACAGAGATAGTCTAGGGGAAGGAGTAATTTGTTAGCATCTGATTACCAGTGGAAAGGTGCTGACTGGACTGTCATATGCACAGCCATCTTGATTTGCATATATATTTCTTTGTGTTCTGGGGCTTTTTCATTTTAAAATATTTAAGTTTCTACTTGGGTTGATTGTGTCAGTTATAATGGTATGTGAAAACTCAATCTATACCTGTATTTACCAAGTACTAGGACAAAAATTTTGGCATTCTGTAAAAGTGAATAAGCCCTAGGCAAATTTGAGTGATTCCACGTTTTTTAAATGATGGAATAGACTATATTATTTCGTGGAAATGACACTCTGAGGATGGCTTCTTGAAAGAGCCAAAGTGCTACCGTTAAAGATGGTTTGCGAGAGCAAACAACAGATTGACTGCCAGAGCACAGCAGCARAAAATAGTTGGTGGGACTAACCACACACAATCAAGTAAAATCTGTCTCTGGCTCTTCTGTGCATGCGTGAGATACTTGCAGTTATTCCCTTGGTAGGTAAAAGCACAGTAGGAAATAGTTGTGTGTATTGGAGAAACGTGGGAATCCTGTGTTGTCGACGGGAAAACCCGATTTCCTGAATGAAAGTCCTGGGACTGAATTCTGCGCAGGCAGAGCCAGGGAACTGCTGCTGCTGCCATGCCCTCTCCTCTGCTGCCAGAGGGAGAAACACCAACGTGAGAACTGGAGGTGAAAGACCAAGACTCGGGGCAAACAAATCTCTCTGCAAGGGCGGCAGGGCCAAGGATGGCTCTCAAGCTGCGAGCAAGGCAATGTGTTGTGGTTATGGAAAGGGCAGAGCGTGGAATTCTTCCTGTTTGAGGGGATAAGCTAAGCACTGGGTAAATTCCAGAGCACAAGGTGAGCAAACAAAATGTTGTGCTGAGTGTTTGAGCAACATCTAGTTAGAGAGAGATGGATGCGACACGGTGCTCAGCAGGAGGAAGCACGCTGGGATCAAGGCTAGGCTGGGGGCCCGCGATGTCTGGGAGGTTTGAAGGGGAAATATCCTTTGACAAGTGAAAGAAAGATAAGTCTCCGTGTCAGGTCGGGAATTGCTGCAACTTCATGCCAATCCATTAGAATTTTTTTTTTATTACATTTTGCGTGTCATTTTATTATTACTGATATTTCAATTTGGACACATTTTGACAGGGAGATCATCTGCATGACTGAAGCACTTCTAAATATAAAGAAGGTGCTTCCTACGTCATTGATCTTCAAAAAGAAATCTCCAAACCCTAACRCCTATGTGAAGAGTGTACTGCAAAAATAGTTATATCTATGTACAGTTCAAAGGAGTATTTTTTTCAGATTCAGGATGCCTTCTATGTGGTTTAACATTATTATCTCTACAAATATAAAATTAAAGCAAATTAAGGAACGGGTGAGGAGAATATTAAAGTTCTGTGATAATGTTGTTACTGTCATTTGGTGTTACACTGGCTATGTTACTACCATTGTATGTGGACGATTTGGATAAAAGAATGTAATTCCTTTGAACTAGACCAGATCACTTGCCGAAAAAATACTAATAGCATGAGAACACTGGTAATTCTGTGAAAACATTGGAAACATTCTTATACAATAACTGCTTAATGAAGTTAACAGGGAAGCTTTTGTCCTAATTATGTCTAAATGAGACATGAGGTAATATGAAGGTTATGCTGATGCAGAAGGCTGTTATTCTATTGAAAGGGGTTTCAGATGACTTCTCCAGGGAACTTCTGGGAATGTGTTGTAAAATAATAGCTCTGGTGTAGTGTAAATAAGGATAACATGCCTCTTAATATTAATTACTTGTTTTGGACCTAAATCAGAACTTTATGATTACTTTAGAGTTTTATAGATATGTCATGTTCCAAGGTGAGTAAATGCAGAAAGTCATGGCAAGTTCATGGCATTGAAGTTTATAGTTGCATTTTGTGTTGGAAAAATACTTTATTCTTAAAAGGGAGTAGACAATAATAAAACAAGTTTTTTTTTTCTTTCTTTTTTTCTCCTCCCTTTCTTGATTTTCTGTTGAGCAGTTGAAGTGCATCCAAGGTATTTGACATACTAAGATTTGTTTACAGTGTTGACACTGTGGTTGAAAACTTCAAAGAGCTTTTTTTTTCCAGAAGCCCTTTCTCTGGCTCTGGCATTAGCACTGTTTGCAGCGCGTGCTGTGGATGGACTGAGATGACACTGGTCAAATGTGAGGGTAATGTTAGACTGTCAGACCCCAAACTTTTTTGCTCTTGGTCAGCTGGCATCTCTAGGTCTGTGACCCCCTGCCTGTTCACATTTGCTGGCATGGGTAATGCTGCTGTTGCTGAGCAGAAGAGAGGGTGCCAGCAGGACTTGTCTCCTGGGAAAGTGAAAGCCTGGACTCCCTGCATGGCCCTGAGTCATGGGGATCCTTGTCTGCCTTTGCTTCCATGGGGCTGTCCCACGCGTGATGTTCAACCCTTGTACACTAGCTTCTTTGGGAACAGGAGAAGAATAAGGAGATACCTTAGTGGTAGTGCTATAGCTAGGGCTTACTAAATTTCAAAATCTTTTTATCAAGGGTATTTAAGCTAGGTAAAAGAGTACTTTGGGACATATTGTTCCATTTATTYTTYTAAGGAGACTATTCTCCATATTCTCCATAGAAATCACTGGAGAGTTCTTCTTAAAACAGATGGCGCAATGTGTGCCATTGTAACACAATTTTCATTGTAAAATGTTATGTCCCAGGGCAAATTTACCAGAGATGGAGCAATTGTGATGTCCCATAAAAGAGAAGAAATGTGTTTTTGCAACCCTTGATATATCTGAAAAACATGCATAACTTGAAAACTAACCAAAACATCCCCCACACTGTGCTAAATGAGAAAAGCTTGCTATTTTCATTAAAGTATTTTGGGGCTGTTGGACTATTTTTAGCCTGCTAGTATATTAACTGCTTTGGCTATTCAGAAAAAAAACTGTACATCTGAAATGAATGCAATGTTATCTGGAATCATGATTATCAAGAAAACGCATTTGATCTTCCTTTAGACTTTTTGACTGGAATAGAGCATACATTTTGTGTTAACATTATTTACTGAAACTTTGTTAGATTAATATGTATATATTTAAATGATGTATAATAATGGAATACTCTACAGGTAGGGACATAGAAATATTTAAAAGTAATCTCTCTGATTCATAACTAATCAACATTAATAAGTGAGATTGATACTTATCTATGCCAGCTTTGACTTGGTAATTCATTAAGCAACAGTATTGTAAGAGTTCTGCTACCATTATTGGTGACACCTGTTGTTTCAAAGGCTACATACATGTCATGAATAATTAAAAAGGGGGAGGAATAGGTAAAATAGTATGAACGGTCATTTATTTTCATCAGAATATTCTAAGGTAATTGCTGACAAAATATTTATGTATTTATTTAAATGTATCTATGCAGAAATATAGGTGTTCATAATTTTGAACTTTATGATAGGTAGGCCTCTGAAATATTAGCAAGATATAATACTAGTATAATTCAGTATAATTATCCTGCAAAAAAATAGGAACCATTAAAGTTATGTTGTACGTATATTTACAACAGGGTATATTTACATTAAATTTCTTAGGTATGCTAAAACTATATATATATATTTTTTAATCTTTTAAGAAGCCAAAAGAAATAAAGTTATTTCAGCCATGCCAATTTAAAAAATGTAAGCTAGATCAAATGATGCAATTGTATCTAGGAACCTTGAAGACTGGAAACTACTAATAAATGTTAGAGAACTATAATAATCTTTGGTCTAATCTTTGGTCTTCTCACAGACATAGAAGACAAGATTTTGAAAAATGCTGAATGCACAAAATTCTCACTTACTTCTGAGAACAGAGAGTATTTAGCATTTTGTAGGTTTGTATTTCAAGTAGCAGACTCTTCCCCCTTCTCTCTTTCTTTACACTGGTTAAGGTATATACCGGGGGGATTCCAGTCTTTACTGTGGCAGGTATTTGTTTTGTGTCCTAACACACGTTGCTCAGTATCTCCGTCCCCCTTTAGTTTAGGGTGCTGTTACAGGGACAAATAAGTTGGTGCATTAGGAGCACTTCTGGATTTGGGGTCTAGACCCTGGCCGCCTCCTCTCAGCCCCGTTTTAGGTAGGGGTTGGGCTTGCCTCCGTTCGCTGGAAAGGAGGTGGAGCTGCTTGACCTGGATGGGAGTTGGGGCATTTGCCAGGCAGGTGTCCAGCATGGGCGCCTGGGGGAATCAGAAGCCTGGGGCAGGCCACAGCACACGTGCTCAAGGAATTTAGATGCAGCCATGGGTCCCYGGAATGGTGACCTTACTGGCTATATGTAGCTAAATCTGTAAGGGATAATGTTTCCTCAGCAGTGTATACTTTCTGTGAACTATTTCTTGTTTTAATTAATGGAGCAGTAACTAAAGCTGAAATGAGAGAGAGAGAGAGAGAGAGGGAACTTTAATTAAAATTCAGTGCTTTTAGTAATTAAATATAAATGACAAATTTTATATTATGCAACGTTATTGTAAGTTATTATATACATGTCAAACATTTAGACTTAGATTTTTCCAGTTCAAACTTAATAGGATATACAAAAATAAAGCTGTTAAGTCAATAAAGCAGTTTTACTTCTTACATAAATTAACACTGTTCATGTGTTTGAATATATTCAGTTACAGATCTCAGTTCAGTTCTTGAGTTTTCCACACACTTCCTGTGTGATAGTGAGCAAGTTATTTGGGAACAAATTTTTCAGTATGCCTAGTGAACTTAAAATTCAATAATTATGCCAGCCGAGTTCTTAGCCGCTTTTTAAAATTCAGCAGTAGGTCTATATTCATTTTTAGGAACTCCAAATCTCCACTTACTTCTTGTAAAGTGGGATATATATCTCTCTCTCTATCATTTTTCTAGTCCTGTATTTAAAAGTAAGCGGAGCTGTCCTTTATGTACGTACTGCTGTCAGTGGTAAAGTCAATCTTACCTCAGCTTGTGCTTTTATAGGACAAGCACATAGTAATGATAACATAATTAGTAGTAACTTAACATTTTACATCTCTTTAGTTACTTAAGGCAACTTGTAGAGAATTAGCAGAAAACCCAGTGTCTTTAGGCAGTGCTGGACACCAGAGTGCGGCCATTCTGGTTTGGGGCACAGAGTGACCATACAGGAATAGCCAGTGCCCAGGCTACGTGGCTGCTGGTCCGAGCTGCGGGACTTCTGCCTGGCGCTCTGCGGCACCCTGCGAGCCAGAGCTGCTCTCACTTCGAAGCACAGATTTGAATCAAGGTGCATGACCTGTTATGGGTGAATTCACTGGATGCAGGATGTCCTTTCTCTCGCTCTGTTTTTTCTTTCTTTTCTCCCCTTTTTGTGTGTGTGTCTGCTTAGTAGTTGTGCTTTGCTTTTTAGCAATGGATAAAACAACACGTATTGCTTGGCATGCTTCAAATGATAAAAGATTGCAAGAGGGGATAGCTCTTTTTTTGTTTGTTGCAAATATCAGCATAAAGAAGGGAATTCCTTATAAAAACCAGTCAGGTACAGCAGAAACATTTCTGTGAATATCTGTTGGAACTTGTAAAACAAATTCATTTTAAATGCATTTTATCCTTTTGAGTATGGAAGTTTACTAGGGGCTTTAGGTGTTCTTTGATTTTCTCAGAATATGAAGTATACTTGCTGATGAGAGAGAAATTTATCAAAGTAAAATATAATCTTTGTAAAAATTCATTACAGAACAGATTTGAATAGCAAATAGAAGAAAATTGTTCTTGCTTTTTTTCTTTTTTCTTTTTAATCTTACAAGTTATACCAACATAGGGTGACATTAGTAAACTGAATACCTTATGGATTACATAACTTTGATATTCATCTGATACAAAAATCAATAAGAGGAATGAACTTTTTTAGAAGAATTCAGTTTTGCATGTTTTAGTACATAACAAGTGAAAGAATCCCTCCTTTATAAATTACAAATCATTTAATGAACAAAACACCACAAAAATGAGTTTTATATGTGTGGCTCCTAGAAGAAGAGTTATACATGTAAACCCTGTGCCTACTGATAAMAGTAGACCACCCAAAAGACTTTTGAAAATGTCTTCATTTGAAAACTTTTAGAGATCCATTCAGGATGAAACAATAGAAAATAAGTCTTTAAAAAAAAACAAATTTGCTTGCTAAAAATGTAAAATATTCTCTCTTGCAAGATTTCAGTTGAATCCAAACACTGTAATATGTATGTATTACATCTACAGTCTTCTCATAAAACATTCAAACCATTAGTGACTTCTTTGTACAGGACAGGTAGATGGAGGARGTACTGCTTCAGTGATTACTGATTCTATATAGTCGGAGCTATACAAAGGAATTATAGCATAAAATTTTGAAAAACAATGAAAGATAAAATATGACTTACTGATTTCATGCCCATTCATAAGTACCAAGGTTTTTCTTCATAGTTTCTTTCTAATAATAGAAGGCCAAAAATAGACCTTGTAGATAATTTTGCAATTTGCAGGATACTGTGGAAGTACTACTGGGCCGATTTTTTTTAACCTTTCAATCTTGTATGTGTCAATATTTTAGGCCAAGGGCTATTCATTGAAACAAAGGGCTCTCAAATAGAAGTAAACTCACTCTAATTTTTTAATTTCATTTAAACTGATAACTAAAGCAGCTAAGTTGTAGGATCATAAAGTTTGATGTAAAGGACACAGTGCAAAAGGACTTGAGCTTCTTTGAAGATAAGTTTCAAAGTAGTCTTTTGAATACTAAAGTTGTTAAGTTCATCATGTCGAGTGAACTTAGTATTTTAGTACTGCTTTGTAAGAATTGCTCTTGAAAGGATATTTCCTACTGCACTAAAATGCAATTAAAGGAAATTTTAATCATATTTATACTTTTATGAAGGCACCCCCTCAGCCCCCTTCAAAACATAWATGGTATCACCTTGCAGAGGTAATTTCCCATAAAAGCATGAAGTCTTTTGGTCAATTAACACCGCCCAACATTTATGAAAAGAGATTAGTACTTCAAATTTGTTTAGTTTCCCATAAATTGAAATGTGAGGTTGCCATGTTGCTTTGGAGTCAGCAGGCTCTCACTTGACTATAATTTGTAGGTAACATTAACATTTCCTCGGGCTAAATCCTGTGAGTTCCTTATGGGGATGAGTGGAATCCTGGGGGAACAGAAAATGCATCAACGCACTGCAGCAAAAGCTGGTGGAAATTGTTCCAAAGTTGGCACAACTTTGGGACTAGAGTAGGGTAGAGAGAGTTCAACTTTTGCTTCTTTGACAACTGCATATATAAGGGAAATGGCTCATGAGAGTATCAGAGCATCTTTGCACAAGTTTATCCTGTGCTTCTACTCAGGTAATTTCAAGTGTGTTTTATTACTATGTTCTGAGCAGGCTGTGCCCGAGTTGAACAGTAGTATATGCAAGAAGAATTGAAGGTGGCAGAATTAAGAGACTTGTCTTCACAGGCTCATGAGGACAGGCAGTGCTGTGGTCCTTGAGGGGCAGGAGGGGCAGAGTCAGTGACCCCTCTACAGTCACTTGGCTATGGGAATGGCCTGCTGCCTGCACAGGTCCTCTGCCTGCATCCTGGAGACAGTGCTGCCCCTCGCCCCCTCCCTGGCCCCTCGTGCTGCCTTTCCTTTGAGGGGTCAGCAGCTGTGGTCCGGGCTTGGGGGGAGGTCGGGGAGGAGGGTAAGGAAGGCATACCCTGGTGGGCTGCATGTGCAGACATCTGGGTTGTGCTGTCCCAGCCTTTGTGTCACCCAGCCGACTGCTGTCCCTGGCCTGGCTGGGAGCTTTCCTCAGGGACAATGGGTGCTGCATCCAGCAGTCTGCTGCTGCCTGGCTGCCTCGTCCTTTTTTATGTAGTTTTACTGCTACATGCATTCTGTAATGTATTTGCCTTGTGTCCTTTTTAAGTAAAACCTGTTGGTTTCAGGGTCATCTATCCAGTCACAACAGTGAATATTCCTAAACCTAGATGTAAAGCAAGGAAAAACAACTAATAGTCCTGAAGCACTTGTGCCTGTGGTCCAGACCTGCAATAATGTACTACCTACCCTTTTCTCTCAAACTATAAAATAAAGTAACACAATTAATTTAAAGGCAGAATAATTGATCTTGAAGCTTTCTGCATCTGTTTGCAGACTTGAGGAAAGGCTTGTGTGTCTGAAAGCTTCATGCGTTACTAAAATACGTTACTAGTTTCTGAAAATCCTACCTTTCTCATATCTTTAGGTAATCATACTTAGAATAGCTATACTATTAATGTCAAGGACTACTGCATAAAAGCATAAACTAGATCTAAGGATAATTAATTGAAATTAAAATTGCAACATTTTAGGAGACAAGATAATTAGGTGGAACTACAGAGAAAAACATACGAGAAAAAGACAAGGGAAATGAAATAATAACTAAAACTGAACCAAATACAAAGCCTTTATCCAGACAAAAAATATATATAAAAACACAAGAATAGTATATGCTAGCTCAGGCTAAAACATCTCAGGGAAAAAAGGAAACAGATTTTTTTTTTAAGTTTAGATGGCAAAAAGAGGAGGAAACAAAGATATTGGTGAAATAAGACTTGATATTTTGAACTGAACTCAAAAAGAACACAAGATTAGGCTGAATAAAAGTGCAATTAAATACCTTACAGTACAATACAATACAATTATATTTTCTGTTGCAGTGTTTTATTCCTCATGTTTTAGGTATCTAAAAACATCAGAGAAATATGTGTCATTTGTTAGCTTAAAAAAATCTGGAGACTGCTTAACATTTAAATGTTGGGGTGTGGGATGAAGTCTTTTGGTAAAGGTCTAAACATTTACAATCTAACTACTGTTCATGTCCTGATCTCAGGAGATGGAAGGCAGTCATTTTACTGTCGTCTTCTTATATTYCTCTGAAATATTCAGTGCGGTTAATGATGAGATGCTGTCATCCCATCTGAAAGATGTGCCAAAGTATTAAAGTCATGTGACTAGATGCTGTAACTCTTCCCTGGAGAAAAACAAACAAATGAAGGGCCATTAATTAGAAAATGTGCTTTTATCACTGACCTAATGTCTTGTGTGAAGTTCCACAAATGTTAGTTCCCTCTCTGGTTTTGGGTCCATAGCTGTATATAGCCTAAAGGAAAGTTGATAAGGATGTAAGATGAGATAGGAGACGGGTATATTTATGCTATTAGAAGAGGTGAAAGATAGAGACAAGCTACCTTTAAGTACTAGTTGCAGGTAACATGAGGTGTGAAAGGGTAGCAGCATGGATTTCAGCACTGCCTGAATGTGTGGGGGGGACCTGAGGCTGAGGTGTGGAGCCTGTGCTCCTGCTCATGGTGCTGTGCCTGCTCTGCCCTTCCTCTCTTAATGTTGCTTCATTAAACTGCCTCATCCATACCGTGCTATACTTGCACATCCTCATCTCTGGTGGCAGTGTGCATATGCCATCAGCTCAAGTGCTAAGAATACACAACTGATGCCGTTTATGGATTCTTTGCAAACCCAGAAATTAACAGCTGCTGGGAACTAAATTTGAGCAAGATGGACATAGTTTCGGTGAACAGGGAATAGTAGTTTGAGATGCTGCTGCTATCACATAGTTTGGCTGAGAATATGCATTTCAATTGGCAAGGGCCTATCCCACTTTTACAATATCGCTTTTGGTAATTCACTGTCACTGAACKCTTTTGTAGTAATACCAGAGAATAAATATGCAACCTTTTCCAGTTGTTTAGAAGGCTCCACTCTATCCCAATGGATGGTGACATAGCATAAGCTATTCACATCTTGGGGCTACAATAGCTTAATCAGGTTCTGCATGAAGCTATCTCCCCGGGGCTGGAAGGAGGAAAAAAAAAATCCAGCTAGTAGAAAACAATGTAGTATGCCCATCTACCACAAAATCCATTAACCTGCCCATTAACCTGTTCCCTATTCTCTCTGCAGACTTCCTGCTGAAGATTAAATCAGTTTCATATTCTCACATCCTATTTAAAAGGAACTGAAGTGCCATGTTCCTGGTATATTTTAAAAGTGCATAAAACTTTTGGAATGAGGACAGCCGTTAACAAATCTCCTTGAGCACAGTGGAACATTTTTGTCACAAGACTAAAGCACATCTCTTCAAAGGCTTATTTCCGACCATGAAGCAGGAATTTCTGCCCCAGGAAATTAAGGATCATCAGAAATCTTCCCCAGTTGTAAATTACACTTTTCAGCTTCTCTTTCTTTTAATGTAACCACCCCTAGAGCACCTAAATATGGAGAGATTAATTAAAGCAAACAATTAAACAAAAAGCATGTAGCTTATTGCCAACAAAAGGACTCTAGCAAAGTTAATTGTTATGCTGAATTTACAGTTCATCCCAGGAGAGGGAATAGAAAGAAAAGAGGAACAACACATGACAGAGTAGTCAGAGCTTAATATTCTGCTGATACAGKCTCAGGTACTTGTGATGCCAGTAGTGTAAAGATCTGTGTGGAATTCACTCTGAAGGATACGCTTCTAAAGCTAATTTTCTTAAGAAAGATGACAAATTCATACTTTTCAAGGCAGAGTTTGCCTCTAAGATGTTTATTTGCTTCTGCTCTGAACTTTGGAGATTTTTTGAGTGGATAAAAACATAGCAGTGTGTAACTTGGAAAGAGTTTTGATTAATTCTCTCAGCAGAATGATTTATCCAGTGGATGGCCATATGTGCTCTATT
>NW_020451275.1:170743-231222 GCF_003343035.1 Apteryx rowi
ATTACTTGTGTCATTTATTAGTGAATACCAGTCATAAGCCTCTGATTCAGCCTTCTTTGAAGAGTCCTTAGAACTTCACATTCAAGTGACATGTTGTGTGTTTCTGAAACTTGCCAATTTCAGAATATTAACACCCCTTTCCTAGAAACTTTTCTGTCTAAACCCCACATTTTGGTGAGGTTGATCTTTGGTGTCATCCCCCCCCAACTCCCCCACTTTTCAATATGTTTATAATCAATCATCTAAAAAAGCAAAATGTAAAATAGTGTGATTGTTTAATCCTAAAACAAACAATTTTAAAGGACCTATAGACAAATTTGCTAATGCAAATTAGTCACTGATGAAAAATGATTAAAAAAAAAAGACTAATGTGTCAAACTTCAAGCTTTCACCTTTTTAATTTTATTTTTTTTTTCCTAAAATTGTAATCCAGGAGTTTTTAAACCTTGGGAACAGCCCCATGACTCTCAGTTAAAGAAGACTTTTTTGAATTAAGTAGTTTGCCTCATAAGCACAAAGTAAAACCCAGCCTGAAATATGCCAGTTTATTTGATTCAATTGTATTATTTAAAGGAAGAAGAAAGCCATTATAACCTACAGTACATCAACACATATACATTCTGGTATTTTCTTGTTCAGATTTCTACACCAAATTCATTTCTTCAGTATTTCTTTTAGTGGAAAAAAAAAAAAGAAATTCAGATGTAGTTCTTCTGACTTAGTAAGTTTTTAATGTAATAACCTGGCAATAACAAGCCTAGAAAGAGTGGGAAAAATCTGAGATCTATCTAAAGTTGCTTTTAAAGTAGTCATGTGATGAAGTTAAGGTACATCAAGAGCAAAGTAAAATATAGTTAAAAATGTACTGCTGTATTTAAAATGTAATCAAATATATTAAGTGATTTTTATTAAACATCCATCTCTTTTTTTTTCTTCCAATATATTCTGAACAGTTTTTTTTTTTTTTTTTTTGTGTGTGTAGCGTTTGTTGCTAATATTTCTCACTATCACAAAAATGCATTAGTGAAATGTTTTCTCAAAGATTCAGGTATTCTGCTTAACTTGCCACAATAGTTTTTGTGCTACATGTGTCCCCAGTGTTTATTGATATGTTCCACATAAATAATTCAAAGAGGATTGGAATAATTGTTTCTCTGAGGAATACAGTCCAAACCTTTTATTAAGATTTAAATGGATGTTCTTATCTGCCCCAAACTAGGAAGTAGTCAGAAAACATGCATGCTTTTGAGTTGTGTTGAAGTAGCTTTAAATGTCATGGGAGAGATTTTCAGCTAGATCAGCAAATTTTTATTGATTTCAATGCATCAATGTTTAGATTTCAGAATTATGATAACTTACATCAATTAGTATCCTTTGCCAAACTGAAAAAGAATGTGTATTACTAAAATGACATTATACTTTCTGTGTCTCTTCAGAATAAACGTTCAGCTAAATGAATTTGGAGTATGGCTCACATTAGAGACACTCTTTTCCAAAAGATGTGAAACAAATTGTCAGAATATATTCAAAAATTGTCTTGTATGTCCATAAAAAATTTTATTTCTTTTTTGGTTCAGCTTCTTTGACAATAACAACCTTAGGATAGAGGGGTTCAATAGCAAAGTTTGTCATTCATTGCCCAGGAAATATTACATACTTTGATCGTAACTGCTTAATTAAATAGACCAGAAATAGTGCAACATAATCCCTTACATGTTAATGTTGTATAGATCTTAAAATATGATCACAAGATGATATATTTTATATGTGAAGGCTGAGTTCCTCTTCTACAAGTATTCATGAAATGTGCACTTTTCCGTTGTTTGATTAAATCTGCAAATGACACTATCGAGTCTTCAGAGGAAAGATGCTTACACGTTGTCAGTAAAGGAACATCTCTGCTTCCTGAACTGGTTTCAGGAGCTAATACAGAAGACTCTTTCAGGTAGATGTCTGTCAGCATGTGGTAGCTGACATGTAAAAATTCTCCTTTAGAAAATCCATGATGTCACCCACACTGAAATCACAGGACCCTGATAACCATGGTGAAATTGCAGGACGTGATTGAAGGAAGTGTCGAGTACATTCTGTATAGAAAAGTTCAATTCTTGAAAAGCATAATTGCTTCAGCCTCCATAGCAACTAAGGTATAAAACATTCTGTGTTACTTATTTCTATTGTTCAGGCAAAATCACTAATCAGTCATGTTGTGGGGAGCTATAGTCTCCTTTGAAGGAAACTTGTCTCCTTATGGTTGAAGTCCTTTGTCTCTCTCTTTTTTTGTTGTTGTTTTTATTGTTTCCTAAGAAAAGCATGAACACATTGAAATGGGTTTTCCATGGCTAGCTAAATGAATTAGTCACTTATTAGCTTAGTTTCCCACATAGCGGGGAACTCCCACATAGTTTTGGAGTTAGCAAATTGAAGAAAGTGGGAGGAAGGAACTTGAAGAAAGCCTTGATCAGAAGGCTTCACTCTCTTATAAAGTGGAAGATGCTTACCTGGTCACCCACACCCCTTGTTGCCATCAACCTTACCCTGTTTACTCTTTATGGAGTAACTGGAAATTAATGATGAAGTTGGATGCGAGATGGGCATTATGGAAAGACTGGTAGGACAAAGGACAGAAAATTTCCAATAGCCAGTTTCTAGGCTGTTTAGGTTTTCTTGTTATGGTTATCAAAGAAAGTTCCTTAAGGCATGCATTCATCKTGAAGGAACAGTTTCATGCTTTCAGTCGCTGCAGTGGTGATGTGCCCCAGAAGAAGCCCTTCTCTTCAGAAAGAAGCAGAGGGAGTTGGATGGATTGAGCAGCTGGACATGTTTGCGCAGGCCATAGTCTCAGTCTGGCATCAAAGTTTCAAGTTGAACCCAGTGTCACTGGTTGTTGTTGTAGGACTGAGGGTATCAGCTTTTGCCATGCTTTCCAGACACTGCTCTCCCCTTGCCCTGCTTTATGAGCTGTTATGAGATAATTTGTTCAGTGAGGCTRTTGTAGAGAGGACATGCCCTTTTGGTTTTTCCCCTATTATCTGTTCCTTTCTCTTCTCCTTTCCTCAGCCTGGTTTCTTAAGGGTAGCTGAGAATCTCAGTGGCACGAGGAACTCCTGGAAATCTAAGTTTGTTAACATTGTTGGCTGAATGCTAAGTAACTTGATTAGTAGAATTTTTAAACAAAGTTTTACTTCCTAGTTTGGGTGTGTGGCCTCGTAGGAATCCTGACAAAAAACTTTATAAATCCTAAAGGAAGAACGCATCATAAAAGGGAGACTGGAAACTTAAGAATTCTTATTGTCAGGCAAGAGAGGAGGAAAAATTTTTGTCTAATTATTTTTTTTTTCATAAAATGAATGTGTTATTTATACAGTGTCTCAAATTTCTCTTATTTGTAAGGTCTGCTTTGTTTCTGGTTAGGGAGGATTGTGGCTCTTACTGAAACAGATGCTTTGTACAAACAAAATATTTACACAAATCCATGTTTCCTAGCATAGGTCAAACTCTTAGAGGATCAGTGGAAGAGTTCCTTGCTTGACATCCTGTATATTTTAACTGTATACTATTATAACTGTATTGTGTTCTTCAAAGTAATTTGTCTCTGCATGGAGAGGTCAAAGCACTGCTTATATCTGTTTAGTGCTGTTGATCTTTGTTTTGCTTGCTAGCAAGCACGTTTAATTAATGTTTTAGTTCAAGATTTTATATTTCATTTGTTATTGTGTTATCCCTGTTACTGCTTTCCTCTTCATGTACTTGGCTTTAGTTCTGTCACTGCATGACATTCGTAAGAGTACTGAAAGAAAGAACACTAAAATAAAGTGCAAAAGAATGCATTTAAATTAAACTCTGCTTAGAAAGATCATATAAATTAACATGTTCTCTTACATTACAGAACTTAAGAAACTTGTATGAAATATTGATCTTCTTGAAATGAAATGTTTACTGGAACAGATGAGACACCATAAAACATAAGTATGCATTGATGGCTTTTTGGCCTTAGCATCTGTATAATGAACACATTGTTATCTATGTAAAATGAGAAAATGCTGCTATAAAAGCCTTAAATATGAATACTAATTAACAGATGCAGGAAGACTACGTTTCCTTTTTTGGGTCTGAGATACCTCCCCTGAAGCAGAACATAGTAGGAGGCTAAAAAAGGAAACCTCTATGAGGTTCCTTTTGCAGAGGTTTTCCCCATTATTTTTGTGCCTGTTCCTGCATCTCACACATGGAGGTGATGTACAGGACCTGGCTGCAGCCCCCCAAAGACCAGGGAGTTGTCCTCAGAGGACTGTTTACTTCCACGTTACTGCTCCAGGGTTCAGCTTGGTAAATTAGTTCCGTTAGATTCCCTCCCAGTCTTTTCTTTTAAAGGGAGGACTTATATTTGGGGAGATTTCCAAGATAATCGCATGACCTTAAGTTGTTATATCCTCCATGGTAACTCTGCGGGCTTAGACACGGACTACATTTTCTACCCTGTGGACTGTCATGCCCATACCAAACTTTTCCACTGCCCTTCCATCTCCATCAGGTCATGTACCTTTTCTCACAAAACTGTCCCCACGCAGCAGAGAGTCTGGGTAAATGGTAAAGGATGTTCTGCCTCAGAGGTGAGGCTTTAGCTCTAAAGCAGAAGAAGAGGAAGACAATGGGAAGAAAATGTTTGTTTTCACTGCCCACGTACTGCGAACAAGTCATTCCACATGAATAGATGGATCCTTCTCTGGAGATATTCAAAACCCGCCTGGACGCGATCCTGTGCAACGTGCTCTAGGTAACCCTGCTTGAGCAGGGGGTTGGACTAGATGATCTCCAGAGGTCCCTTCCAACCTCAGCCATTCTGTGATTCTGTGATCAGCTTAGTTCCCACACCAGTTAATATCTTGCTAGCGATAACGATTCAAATGGTAGGCTGTTAGTCATAAATATTTACATTAAATTAAATAACTGGGATGATCTCTAACGGTACAGCATTCAGCAGTGTTAACTTCTACAGCTAATGAAGCTGATGTAATTAATAATGCAAGAAGTAACACTGGATGAAATTGTTGTAGAAATTTTTGAATATGTTAGATCAACCATGTAAATATAAAACCGTTTTCAATAAAACCTAATCAGTTGTCAAGAAGATGAGGGTGGAAAAAATCTATTTGAAAATATAAGACTGTCTTCAATATAATCTAATCAACTGTCAAAAATGAAACACTTCTAATTTGATGAAAAAGTCTCTGTTGACCTAAGTGATTTTCTCTTGTCATAAATAAGAGGAATGAGGCTGTCAAGACAGGGTAACAGCTTTCTAACTGGTCACTTTTACCTTTTGTAGTTACTGCCCTGTTTTTTTGTTACTGAGGTTGTCTCACTGTTGTTTGAGGGCTGATGTGCCTTACTCTTAGTCATCATTATCTACCTTAATGTTACTTTTTCCATCGCAATCTGCACGCTCCGATTAGCTTTTGTTCAGTTAGTGTTTCTAAATCTGATGTCTTCTACCTTATCCTTACGTTTTATTCAAACTTGAGAAGATGAAGAGCGTACGAATCTCTTCTGGTTCAAATTTTAAAAAGACAAGGCAGCTGCCAAGGAGGAAGTTGAACAGCTAGTATTATTATTCAGATAGTCTTCCTTGAACATTAAGTACTCTTAATGCAGGTACATATATGCCCATGTCAGTCACCAAGAAGGGTCTGGGAGCAATGAAAGCATGTTCTGGCACTGAGGTTGAGGTAAAATAATGCACTTAAATTAGTTTACATAGATGCATGTGTTAGTTGTATCTCTGATTTCTGAAAAGGCACACCCGGTACTACTTGGACTTTCTTCCAAAGGTTCGCTAATATGTATCATTTAGATGTTAATAAGATTAGGCATATTTTTTTCCGATGTAATACAGGATTTACTTTAGAATGTCATCATGTCAGTCAACTTATTCTTAACTTTAGAAATGTTAACTGTTATGCCCAGATAATTTTCTTATGTTATTAGCTTTATTTCTTCTACATCTTTCTTCCTGAATTTCTTTGTCCAGGAATGATGCTCTCGTATGTGAGACAGAAAAAAGATGCTGACTATCATTGGATGAATGTATTTTTTCCCCACATACTTCTCTTCCTAGCTGCTCTGCCTTTTTTTTTTTTCCTTGTGATATTTTGCTCTTTTTTCCCCCCTCGCTCGCTCCCTCCCCCAGCTACTAACATCTTCCTTAGCACTCTTTCCATTACTCTGTCAGTCTCTTTTGGTCTGAATTTATCCTTTGCTATTTTCATAATCTGACCCTTGTAAATAACACCATTGCCAGACATACAAAGAGATTCCTCTTACGGTCTAAAATTAGCTTTCCAGTATAAACCTGTCATCTGGGCGACCTCTGTAATCAATAGAGAAAGATAAATACCACAAGAAGTCAATTTATTGCATTTTAAGATTATATTGAAAATAGAGGGATTAATTGCTGTCTGGGCCACCTGTCTCTTTTTGCTGATTAAAGAGAGAGCCCTACATGACAATCTCAGATGAGATATCTGACTTTCAGATGGTTAAAATTAGATGAAAAGTATACCACTCCTGTAGCGCAAGGAGTGGTGCTGGTAATGCATTACCTTTGTAATGTCTGTTCTACAGAGGTCAAAACTACATAAAACTGGAGTTCAATGACACCCACAATTTAATCTTCCTTCCTGAACTGATTTCTGAACAGTGCCAACAGTTATATTTGATTTTTCAGTGATGTTTTCAACAGTGTTGTGACAGATTCTAAAAATCAACCCCTATTATTTCATTAGAATAGTTAATATTTATGTATCTCTTGTGTGAATTCCTCACCAAATTGCTAAATAAAATTAATTTCATTTTTGAGGTGCGCAGATGGAAGCTGTAGAGTATTTTTGACAAGGCCACACAGTACTATACAATGGCATAGTTGAATATAAACCCAGTTGCCTAAATCCCATCCTAAAATCATAGGAACTAAGTCTGCTCATAGATGGTGCCTGCTATTACACTGATTATTACTGGAACAGAAATGTACCCACTCAGACTGTTCAGATACACCTTGATCAGAAACAGTGGATAATATTTGGTTAGCAATGCTATACAGAAACATTTGGAATTATAAAGTTTGGAAATGCATGTAAAACTTATTATGAACAAATATTATATAAACAAATTTATAAGAAAATTATATATGAGAAAAAATGTTTATCAGCTATAATTATTCCATTAGTAAAACTGATATTTATACTTCTAATGTTGGACTCTCTTTTAACAGCGTTGTAACTCACCACTGAATCAACAACTTGGGAACAGTTAATAGCATCAAAAACTTCATTCGCATAGACTGATGTCATCTCTCAAGTCTCCAAGCACTGTGAACTGAAACTACGAAACCATATGGAATTTATATCACCCGGGTCAAAAGGCAAGCTCTTCTGATATTTAACAGGGAACCGTACTGCCATTATGTCGAACCAGGAGAAGTGGGTTAACCTTAGTCCTGGAGAATTCTCTCAGCTTCAGAAATATGCAGAATGTAAGTACTTACCGTTTGAAATACGTGACTTAACTGCTAATTCAAAATCAAGAACATTTTGAACTGTACTTTAGAAGACAAAACTGGAGCCATAAGATAGTTAACATCATATTTTACTGTTATTATACATTGTATATTATTACTCATATTATTCACTGCTAAATAACAGGTTAAATTAGGGTTCATTTTTATGGTTTCTAATCCAAAAGATTTGATTTTCAGAAAAAAATTTTCACAGTTGGTGACTCCTAACTTTTTTTTTTTCCTGAGCAATTATCATCCAGTATAGTATGATTTAGACTGACTATGGGTTACTTGACTATGGTTATTTGGAAAGCACATTTTTTTTTGCTGTGCTTTCTTAAATTCACTGTAACACTTTGTAGGCCTCAGGAGGGGGGATTATCATAAAAAAAAAAAAAAAAAAAATTGTTCAGTCCTGCTGAAAACAATTACAGGAGAAACATATCTAGCTGCGCAATCTGAAGGAGTTGTTTTCATGAGAAAGACCAGGAAATAAAAATCTCCCTATTCAAAAGGCAAGCTGAAGATCCAGTTCTTTAGTTATTATTCAGGCAAACCTTCCTTTAAGTTGCCTGAAAAAATAGAACAGAATTACATGCCCAGAGGACAGATGAAAAGTTAGATTTAGGAGGCAGTTTATAAAGCTGGATGGGAACTGAACAAGAATAGCACAAGAACATTTGGGAAGTTTTCCTGTATGATAAGAAATGCAAAAAAATGCAAATATATTTTTAAAAAACATTAGAGAAAATCTTGTATTATTTATGAATGACTTATTACTAAAGGACACTTCTACATATAAGGTAAAATGAAGAAAAGTGACTTGCTTTTTTTGTTGTTTTGCCTGTGAAATCTCAACATATGCGCAGTTGTATTTCAGTAGAGTCATCTAATGGAATAACCATGAAATGATGACTGGAATTAACTTTAATCACATTTCAGTGGAAGGTACCATTGGGTTTCATAAATTTTTCATTATATCAAGTTAAACTATGAATTATACTTAATATTCTACAATATCATTGGACAAAAGGTCAGATAAAAATATGTTATTATATGATGCTTTCTGGAACAGATATTTTCAAGAGTTTTTTTTCAAGAGAAGAGCTTTTCAAGTTTATAAAACTGTTCAGTAGTTCAAAATACTCTATTTATTAACAAAGCATGCTCCCCCCACCCATGTTACCATCTTGTCTCAAAGGATAAGCTATAGAGATGAAGAAATTTGCTCCATCTATTGCTTTAAATCTCAAAGATATTACCAAGCAGGGAGCTATTTCATTTCTCCTTTAATAGTGGATTATAAGACCTGTCGAATAATTAATCAGTTATGTTCTACTTCTTAAAGATCTGGCCTGAGTCTGAGAAATGAACATGTCCAAGCTTTTTTAGTATTTGTTTTATTTGTGTCTAACATACAGAAATATTAAATACAGGGAAATAAGATGCAATTTTGTGGACCTTCATAAAGCTTGAAGGGGTACTTTCTTTGATATTCCTTTGCCTTCACAGAACATGGCAATGGAAAATTTTTTGCTTCTTAAGTTTGACATGAATAAGTTTTGGATAATAAACACAGTGTAGTAGTTTTAAAAAGAATATTTACTTCTGCCTATGAAGAGGTTTCAAAATGGCTCTTCATTAATTTTTTCAATATTAGAAATTGATGACTTCTAATATAGAGAGGTACAAGCAGTTATGTTTTCTTCTATATACTGTTTTAACCTAAGCCTTCAGTGCACCATTTGAAAAAGTATTTGTCTTCTCCTTTATGAAAAAGATAGTTGTTATATTCTTTCTACTCCCATTTCCTCCTCCAACACTCTTGCACACACCATAGTTCAGAACTATTCCTTTAATAGAACAAATATTGGTATCAGTATAAAGCATTTTGTGAAATTAGTTGGATTTGCTTATGTTCAGGTTTGTGTGTGTATATAAGGGAAAAAATGCAGGTTTTTGTGTATACATAAGAGAACGACATGATGTCTCTGAAGTGTATTGATCTAACCCTTCTCTGCTTGTGTGTAAAAGGATATTAGTTGCACCAGTATGTGAAATGTGATGCTTCTTTGTATCAGCATTTGAATTTCTGAAGCAATTAGAGAAAAAAAATTGTTAATTGTATTAAAGCTTTAATATATAATTCCAAGGGATTATAACCCAGATATGGGCCTTATTTGAAATGTGTGATCTGTCCAAACTAATTTTGCTAAATGGCAGAATAACAGTATTTTTAAATGTGTGATTAAGACTTAAAAATGCAGTTTTGTTAAAATGTTATGTATTTTATTAGATCCAGCATTTTAGAATTTGTTATATTTTTATCTAACATGCAGAGGTATGAAATATTATGATAGTAGCTGTCTCTATTCATTACTGTATAGTAATTATGTGGGATTTTATAAAGTTTGAGTATATAATTTCTTTGATATTCCACTCTCTTTGCTGAACATTGCAAGATCTTAGGAGACTTTGGCTGGCTTGACTAAGATTGCTTTAAGAAAAAAAAAAAAAAAAAGCACACTGTTCTCTAGCATGTGACTTGAGGTACCACTGGATCTTCTCTCATGGTACAGCCCTGCAGGTCCCAGAACTGTGATACTCTTATGTATGCACAGTATCAGCTGTCCATCATGCTCCTTTGTCAGAAACGACTGCTTCTTGTTGCAGATGGTGAAACAAAATTTTGCTAGAATCAGTGGCGTTTTACATTATAGTGTTAGCATTCTGCAGCAATTTAAAAAGGCATGAAAACACCAGAAGAAATTCTGTTCTAGGAGATAAGATATCCGGGAGCCTATGATGAACCTTGGAGATTCTTTAACTCCCACAGAAAGGAGAGATTTTCTGGGTTGCAGAAGGTAACACTCCAGGGATGTTTGATTTTGTGACAAATGCCTATCAACAACTGTCAGCTATGACCCCCAACTTTGCCTCATGGCTGGCAAGGAAGGTCCTGACCGCTAATTGTGCGAAGGAGTTGGGTTTCATCAAAGTGTTCTGGAATACAGTAGGGAAGTTTTATCAGTGATTCATTTTCCACCCACTTACTGATACTGGGGATTATCATTTGTTCTGCCTTTTATTCAATTTAATGTATATAGGCTGTACTTCATAAATCCTACCTAAATTACAACATGATTTTAACTTTGGAAATTTTTTAACAGATACAGTTTTTGAATTTAAAAAATACAGTATTTATGCTTCCTATTTTATTTTGCTGCTATTTATTTGGTTTATTTTGGGCCTGATTCAAAGGCTAGAGTTTTCCCAAAACATGTCTGCCTTGGATGCTAGTGACTTTGGATCATGCTCTTAGTGATTGACAGTCACATCTACTCAATACGGCGCTGGAATCAGAATTATTTTCATACTTCAACAAACTGAAGTCTGAATGGAATTGTTTAAGATTATTGTGCAAACTTACTTAGGATTATTGGAATCTATGCAGATCAATTTATGCAGATGTTTGAAAGTATGACTTATGCATCATAAGACTGAAAGAAAGTATTATAGGCACTTCAAACAGTAAGACCCGTAAAATAGTTTTTTCTGTGATACCTGTATTACTGTATACATATTTTGGTGTACTAAGAAAAATTACTCATATTGATTGGTAGAAACTTAATTAAAAGAAAACATAAAGAAACATAAAGGTGGTTCAGAACATCTACTATAGTTGATGATACTAAACAGAGACCTTCAACAGGTGATTCCAGAGGCAGTATGTGTGGAGATGCCTTGAGCTAACCAGTAGGAAGCTCTGCCTGCATTGTGCGTAATAGCTTAGTGGTCAGAAAACATCCCTACAGAGTTTCTCCCTCATGCTGGATACCGAGGGAGATTCTCTTGCTTGTGTGAGACATCCCCTTCTTTCTGGTCTGATAACCTTAGTTTTGATTCAGTTTGGGAGGTGTGGTAACCCAGACTATTGTGTAACAGGGCACACCTGTAGGAAGTGAGGGATTTGGGCTTGAGTCCTTTAAGGCTAAGCCTCAGTTTGAATCCAGCCTTCAACCTTGCCCCTGCCCAGAGGGCAAGCCCGTCTCACATTCACTATTTTTATGAAGATGACTGTTGCTACAATACTTTGTGCTGAAATCAGTCACATCTGCAAGTATTAAGTTTTGTGAGAATAGCAAAGGAATGGGTCCATCTGGGTCCAAAGTCAGAAATTAAGTACCTCTTCATCCTATCTTTAGACTGTAGTAGAATTTAGGAGAAACCTAGATGACTTGTTCTAGGGTTACCCTTGTGCGTCAGCTGACTTTAGTCATGTAAGTAATTTTCAGACTGTACTGAGATACAGGCTGCACAGATAGTAAGTTTAAAGTGCTTCCAGAGTTAGGTGCTGAACTGCAGCTAGTAGAGTACGGACATTATAGATGCAGCTGTCCTGGGCTTGGAGATCTGATTTCAGCCTAAAGTCCCTTTCAGTTACCAAAGTAGGTGCATAGATCTTGCACTATAAAGACCTGTTCAACTCTATTCCTCACTTGGATTCTAACACTTGGGCAGGGATCCATATTTTCCACGTTCTGAGTAAAACAGACTTTGTTCCAGTTCTGCATAGTTCCACTTTTAACTGAAGTTCTATGAGCTTGATAATAGCTTGTCTGTTCTTGCAAGTATGGTTAAATAAACAAGGACTGCTGTATGTGCAGATACTCTGCTTTGCATTGCCTTGAGAAGTTCCTACCATGTCTTGTTTACCTATGCTATTCATCATATATTTAGAGTATGATTCTCAGCTTCGTTCAAGCTTATTGTCTGGTGAAAATACAATATTACATTGTCTGAATGTAAAATCTATTTTCTGAAACACATACTATCTTTTCCCAATTTCCATAAATTAACCAAAAGTCAAAGGAGATACGAATCTGGGTCCTCCACTGTTTGTTCCTAATCACAAAACATCTTCCTCGGAGTGACACTTAGGACTTAACAGTAAGTGAGTATCTTCCAGTAAATTAATATCTTTGTAGCAAGCTCTGATTCACTGTGGTTACAATTAAAGTGGTATAAAAATAATATTCTATTAGATGTCCATGATTCACAGAATATCCATAATTTCATTTGACTAAAATATTTTTTCAGTTCAAGTTGAGGCTACTTAATATTTAAGAACTTTCTTCATCTGCATACCACCATGCTTAAATAATTTGGGGCTTCAAAGGAATTTTTGTGGAACAATTCAAATGGTAGTTTAAAAAGAAGAAAATTGTATTTCTAGAATTCAAAGAGCATGTTAACTCATACTTGGCTCTTTGCAGTTAATCTGTGTGTGTGTGTGTGTTTTAGAAGAGTAATTATTTGCAATTACAGTTCCTCTGTGTCCTCCTTTCTGGTCAAATTAAAAATCTCCTTTTGTTCTGAAGAGGGAATAGTAGAAAACTTTGTGCGTTAGGTCTCTACCCAGTTTTAAAATACCAGAGAAGAGATAAAAGAAAGATAAATGAGATAACTGGGATGCTCATTATGGGTATGTAGCCCACACCAAAACACGACAATTCTAGGGAAATACATGCACATTTTTACTCAAGAGAAGACAAATTCATATTTCCTCCTTTAGATCTCATTATCAGTGCTGGCTGTGAGAAAGAGGAAAGAAAGGTGAAAAGATACTTTTTTTTTTGGCATAAAAATGTCCCTTAAAGTATACAGGAGTAATACAGAACTATGTATATACCGGTACTATGCAAACTGTTAAGAAGAAATGGTCTCTGCCCTGAGAAGTCTATGTATCAAGCAGCTAGTCCTGTGTGTGCCTTATCCTAACAGCTGCCTGAATTGTAAGGATATTAGTGAGAAGCAATGTAAGTACTTCCATTGTGATTTTATTAAAATCCATAGGGTAAGTTTGATCATTTTGGAGAGTAT
Organism: Apteryx rowi; assembly: GCF_003343035.1. Taxonomy (NCBI): domain Eukaryota; kingdom Metazoa; phylum Chordata; class Aves; order Apterygiformes; family Apterygidae; genus Apteryx; species Apteryx rowi. The sequence continues at coordinate 184,182 of NW_020451275.1, forward strand.
TCTTGTATCATCTCCATTTTATTAAATGGCTGTTATAATCTAAAACTTCAGATCAGGGAAGTATGGAAGATCCTGCTCCAAAAGCAAGTGAGAAAATATTGAAGGAGTTGGAARGAGTTAAAGCAAGACTGTTTCATGATTCAGAGCTTTAAAAGAAAGAAGGAAAGTCTGCCCTTCCTTTAGTAGGTGGAGAGAGGCAGAGGAAAAGGCCCCTGAGCTCTGACAGCATGCGTGCTCTGGGGAAATTGCTTTATTTTGTGTTGTCCTTTTGAGTTTGACAACAAATTGTGCCCTGAGGAAAAAGCCTGAAAAAGACTTTTTGCAAAACTTTTGGCAATGATTTTTTCTCAGGCTGGTGGAGAAAAACTTGGCCAAACTGTCACAGCCTGAAGATGGAAATAGATGTTGGAGTGCTACTGAAATGGCTGTGAGAACAGGAACAGCACCAGCAGCTGCAGCATCTCTTGATGTAGCATCAGTAGCTACTGCAAGAACTAGACAGTGTAACAATTTTTTAGGGAAACAGGAAAGAGRAACTTGTGAAAAATCTCTCTGAGAAACGGGAGGGTCAGCAGAAGTTTCTGCCCAGAATTAAGTTGCCAGAGACTCTTGCATGGGTTTTATTCTGTGTCTCTCACAGATGGAACAGATTTTCTCTTACAATGGTAACCTGCAGGGGACTCTGCACATATGGCAGCAGGCCACCAGCAGCCCTGAAAGCCATGGGCCATTACCCTCAGTGCAAGAGGAGGGTCGCAGGCTTCTAATACCACACTGCATTTGTGCTAATTGCAATGAGAGATCGGCCTTCCCAAGGATTACCGAGAGATAAAAGCAGCTGTATTTGGCTGTTTGGAAAGTGGAGAGAGAAAATTGCTGGTGATTACTGAGAACAGTTTTACCCCAAGTCTTGGATTCTAGGAGTATGGAGTTTCTACTGCTGTTGGTAAAAATGGAGGAAACAAAGTTCTTGTAAAGTTTTGTCAGAACCTGTCAAACTGGTGCAAAGATGGAGGCTGCCAGCACTGCCTGTAATATATCCCCTGGCTCTCAAAGAGCTTACTGGAGGAGGATAATGAGTCTCATGAGGGATCCTCTCTTTGTGTGCAAGGCCTTTTGGGGATGGAATTATATGGGGTATCCAAAAAAAAAGGGGGGGGGGACACCTGGGCTTGTAAGACTTATTTGTGGAGTCTGGAATGATCGCAAGTCTGTGACTGGGGACTAAAAAAATTTGACTAAAAGATACCAGAGTCCCATGCAAGGGTTTGGTGGGGCACTCGGTTTACTTCTTCCAAGAGCTGGACTATGGTTAGTGATACAATATTGTAATGTAATGCAATCTTTTTCCTAAGACCTGTGAATTTAAATCCCTGGTGTAAATTCTTATATTGTTCCAGGTTAGAGAAAATGGGAGAGAAATACTAGATCTAATAGATTCAGGCTGTAGTCAGATCTGTTCAAGTTGATCAAGTTGAACTCTGTCCAAAGGAAGGTGATTATATGCAGTCTGCACTAATGAGGGTATTAGATCCAACTTTATGACTCATGTTAGTTTGAAATCCAGAATAGAAGCTATCAAAGCTGTGAATTTATTTTTAGCCTATCCCATTATAATTGGGAATTGGCCTCTGAAGATGATTTCGCGGATGAAAAAGTTGGGGTGGGTAGGGAGCTGGGCACCAGTGTCAGGCGCAGAAAGATCAATGGATTTCTTTCCCTTCTCTCATTTGGAAGACTTTGTTAGGTCTTGAAGAGACTGTAAGATAGACCTGATAAGCCAAGCATTTCCCAAGGAAAAAAGCTGAGAAACATATGGTAATACAATAAAAACTTTGAGGTAGGTTTCCTGATGACCTAAAATGATTAATGTTCTGGCTATGATATATGCCTAGTCTATGGCTAGCTCATGTGTTTTCACCCAAACAGAATTCAGTCAGTTTTCTAGTTAGCCTGTCTAGGGAAAATGAAGTCATATGAACTTTATCCACAGCTGTGAGTAAGGAGGAACATCCTCATGGCTGTTGGTCAGGATACTCAGGAGCAGGCAGAACTTGTCTCCTTGTTCCCAGTCCATACTGAATAGGGTCCTCAACTCATATGGGGTGCAATAGGCTATTTAGGGAAAGGGACAATGCAGTAGAAAGTGCTGCCCTCCTTACTCTGGCTAAAGGGTCTATCAAATAAATCGTTCAGGCACTACTTTCACAACAAAGGCAAGTGCATTCTAGTCCTTTTAGTCTCTCTTAGGCTACTAGATAATTTTATTTAAAGCAATCCTATAGGAACTAATGGGTTTCTTAGAATCTTACTTGAATTGCACACAGTAATGGCCAAAGTAAAGTCACTTTAATTTTTTTTTCTTTTTTTTTTTTGGATGAACTTATTACAGCATTTTGCTTGTATCTTAGCTAATTTCAGGATCCCGCTTTGTCTTCAGAGTGCAATCATAAGAAACTTTGTATGCCATCTGCATAGAGACATGCTTTAAGAAGGAAAATAGTGAATATATATGTGCTTGTGACTATCACATGGCAGAACTTGGACATATTCTTTGCTGTTCATAGATCCTCTGTTTCTTGCAGTGCCATGAATTGAACAAAGGATGTTCTCAGGAAAATATGACTCGTTTAAGAGTTCTGGTGGAAGGGGATCATAGCCACCAAAATGCAAGACTGCTGCTGCTGCCTGCTCTTGAATGGAAAATTCTAGTAAGAGATCGTATATCATAAAGGAAAGAGACTGACAGTCCATTTAGTACAAACAGAAATAACTATAGGCTTTTAGAGTGAACTCTATTCAGAATTTTTAAAGATGTGTGTTGGCAGATTGGTCCAGAGCAGAATCAATTCAACAAACTAGCAACTGTTTTCAGCTTCAATTCCTATCTTAAAGAGCTGTTTCTGATTTCTGAATGGTTGAGGGGCGGGATCAAGTATATGGTGGCTCACAACCTTGAAATGTTCCTTCAGGAGTAGCAAAAATTTGGAGCAAATGGGCTCAGTTGTGTTAGTGATAATACACTTTATTTGTCCACTTTAGGAAAGTTAGTGTAAAACACTATCAGAGTTTTGTACCTATTGAGGTTTCATATGGGGAAAATGTTAGAGGAGTCAAAATGTATATGCCCTGTTAGATAGTACTAGGTTGCATTGGTGCCAGACTCCAGAGATAATAGCCCTTTCTATAGCATTTTGATTATCACACACCCATTATTTGAGCACAGTGAGGCTCTGGCCACACTTACTGGATGATAAATAGGATACTGTCCCTTTATCAAGAGCACTTAGTGGCCTAACTAGAAGATGCATTAATTTTCTTGCCCATAATCCTGGCCAACCGTCTTCCACATCTGCTTCATCCATGAAAGTGGGGAGAGAAGGCAATCACAACACCTGGAGAAGATGGCAGTTGTTACCCAGTCTCACTGATCAGCAAGACAAAACAGGTCAATACAGACAAACATGTTTTGAATTGCCTGTGCTGACACTGGATAATATCGGACCATTATTTTTAGGTAATCATATTGATTTCCTAGATTATGTTACTGATCTTTTTCACTCTTGCTGGGGGAATACTGGCTGTTTAGGTATCCGGTGAAGATGAAGCTGGTTAGAGCTCTAGCGCTGTCAGTAGTAACAGGGCTGATGTTAATCCTTAGAGATACAGATAGATCTATAGTTCTTAAATAATGTAGGTAGGCTCCCAAATGCTGGGCCTTTGTGGCAATGGAAGGACATTATGAATAATTCTTTAGGAAAAAAAATTAATAACTACTCATTTACGTTCTCATGGAAATCGTTGTAAGAAACAAATCTACAGAGCTCCTACAATGTCTAAAATAGAAACCCTACTTCTCAAGGCTAGGATTTCCGTGGCTGTGGGATCCATGGTATGTGGTAGCTGGCAGCATTACCTCCTGTGATGATGAATGGTGTCGTCTCACCTTGGTTTCTGTTTCCACTGTCAAAAATAATGGCTCCTTTCCAGAAACGAAGCTGAACAGATAAACATTGCCAGTCATGAAGGCTTGGTGTTGCAGCATCAGCTGTTACTGTCTTTGAATACGCATTGTGGTCATTACAAATCTGACATATGGTTATAAAAATACTGAACGTGTATTTATACACTGTAAAATGTATAAACATTGATTATGCCTTTGTTATATTTCCTGTGTTTCTATGCATCTTCCACATTTCTTTTCCTTTATTATTTAGTTGTTTCTATGGACATTTGCTTGTAAACAGTGAGAGGCTTTTGTTTCTTAAGAGTTCATCTGTTCCTATTGCTTATTCCCTATTACAAAGATTTGGGGGATAGTTCAATTGGTTGCTGTGGAAATGATCTACATGTCACAAACAGAGAATTATAGTTCACCAAGCTCTAAAGAAACAAAGCAAAAGGAGAGTGGATTAATTGTGGAATCATGTGATTGTGGCAGAATCTCGTCTGTCATTAGAAGCATGTATTTTTAGTCCTTGTGTTTCTGCAGAAAAGCTTGAAAGTGTAATCCAGATGATGACAATCCATGATTCATCCGACAAACTGAAAAAACAGCTCTGAGAGAGAGATGATCCCTCTCTGCTTGTATGGTATTCCAACTCCAAGAACTAATAACTTGGGGGGTTCCCTCACCCCAGCAAAACGTTGTATGCCTGGCAAGAGAAGGGGAAAGCAGCTTGTCCAACTCATCCACTGAACAAGTATGCTTTGCATTTAGGGTTATTACGTATGCTGTTCTGCCTATCCTGGCTTTCCAAAAAAAAGGAGCCAAAGATGCCTTTCTTGTTGCTCTTGAGAACAGGAGATAGGTGGCTACTGATGGTCCAAATTGGGACCTCTGTCTAAAAGAATTTAAAATGTTTCGGGCTACCTGATGGTGTCATAAGACCTCTTTTTCTGTGTAGAGGGTGAAGGGTCCTGGACTGCATTCCTCTCACTTGTTTTCTGCTAATTAAAAGAAGCAAAACTTGATTTTAAATGTGCATATAATTATGAATATTTTCATTGTTTTTTAAGCACTAAAAATACGTTGCTCTTTTGTGTGGCCTTGGAAGATTTTTATTGGGTGTTATGGACTGTCACTGCATAGTTCTCTTGGCTGTGTTGCAAAATGTAATGGCTGTTGAGGAGATTTACTGGTTGCTAAATTTCTTTTTAGAACCTCCATACTTTGTGGGTTTTATAACTTATTATTTTGTTTAAAAATAGTATGAAATATGGAAGTGGAAGTATGGAAATGTGGAGGCAACTTGCAATTAAATTTCAGTATAATATAAAATTTTCTTGCATAGTAAATGAGAATATCAGTTTTTGATTTTATTCTTCAAAATAAAAGGTTATAAACTATTTGTTTTATTAAGACACTTGAATTAATTGTAGCAATGATGGTAATTATTGATGATTAATTTGTTTTGAAAAATGTATTTCTCAGAATTAACTGGCCTAGTTATAGATTATATATTTTCATCCATGAAGGCATACCAAATATCCTTAAAATGATTTGTTAACTGATTTCAAATAGTGGACTAATTCTGCTTTTAATACTTTATTTATGCTTGAAAATCACTGTAGAGGTGGAATAGAATTTAGCATCTTTACCTGTATCAGAATAGATCTAAAAAAAAGGACCTATTAAATCTCGTGGTCACAACTGACATCACTGCTTTGGAAGAAAGTTTAGGCCATATTCTTATAGCATAGATGTTGAAATGAATGGAAGGAAACAAAGTGAAAATTTAGAGAGTTGTGAGAGGAGGGTGGGAACACTGAGATTGTATTAAGCATGTGCCTGAGTGCTTTGCTGAACAGTGTACAGTACTTCAGTGAGTACTGGGTAGGGTCTAAATGTCTGAGAAATTATTGAAATGATGCTGGAGATGAAGAGGATTGAAGAGAAGTAAAGAAAAAGTGTGAGCAGCAAGAAATGTGGAAGATCAGAATAGTTCAGAGCACTAAAGTACGCGTTTGATTTTTAAGTGCTTTACTCTAGTTTTAAACTTGCAAATAGATGCTAAATGTACCATCACAGCAGCATGAGTATAGGAGATACAGGACTTCTGGGATGAAGACAGAAGTCCTGAACAGAAAAAATTATAAAAAGAACCAAAAATTAAGCCATGGAATACAAACAACAACAACACCCCAAATGGCTTAAGATCAAATCTCAGAACTTGTATTTGATAGACCAAAGTCAATGGATCCCTGCTACTTTCACAACTCATGTAAGGTAATGCTCTGATTGAGATCAAGGAACTGAGAGAAGAACAGATCTCAGAATGAGGTAATTAGACCATAAGCAAAAGAGGTCTTTAAAGAATCAGAGCAGCAGAGAGGAGCTAAAACAGAGTTAAGCAGCTAAAGGTTGATTTCAGAAGTTCTTATTTGGTATTTTGGGTGTTTTTTTCATAAAAATGATAAATATTTCTTATGAAAAATGGACGGTGAGATTGAGGGGAATGACATAGGGCAGGAGGAAAAGAATTCAAGCAGARCTCTAGTGGATAGCTAAATTTTATCTTTTAACAATGAATAAAAAGACTRTAAGATAACTATTCCATTTTCTGTAGAAATCCCTGTAGAAGTTTTTGTATAAATACTTAATAATTAAAACCTGTGAAAATGTACAAGTATTTTTACTTTTTATTCTTAGGCTTAACTACTTATTAAGCTAATTTTGGCTGAGGGCAAATCCAAATATGTATTCAAACTGGAACTTTAAATAATCCACTTGAATTCCCTTTGGGGGTGCTCTTAATCTAGAGTAAATCAGAAATGATTATTCATTCAGAGTTATTTTCATAGCTAAGATGTTATTTAGGAATTAACTAATAATTAAAGGAATAATGACCCATTTCATATTTCACTGGTTTGTTTTAAGTATAGAACCATATCTATACATTTTGCTTCAGACACACTGAATCTTGTTGCATTGCTTTTCAAGTCCAAGCTCATTATTTCATCTCTGATCATTGCAGTATTATTTAAGCAATGTCCATCTAACACGTGATATCTCCAAACAGAAACATGTAATCTCCAAACAATATATAACACTACTAAATATTTTTAAATTATCGGTGCTTTAAAAAGATTCTGGGATCCATAAAGAGGATGGATCCTCTAAGGGGTTCAGTGGATCCATGATAAGAATAGCAATTAGGTTGTGCCAAATTGTACAGAAGAACATGCTCAACTATTTCTGAGCATAACTGTGTGCTTAAATTAAGCATGTGCTGAAGTTATTTTCTGGATTAGGTTTCAATAAATGAGTGCCAGAGTAGCACTTGCTTCTAATAGCACTCTAGAGATGTAATGAATGACTTGTAGGAGGCTAAGCTGTTGTTCAAATTGCAAACTCTCCAAGGCAGACTCTGTCCTTAAGAAAATACTTTGCAGCACTGTACACAGACTGGAGCTAAATCTGTATATAGTACAATTATACTTATCCAATTTCATCTTTTCACAAATACTCTAGATAAGCTTACTTTAAATGTCTTGGTTTTCCTCCAGTTAATAGCCTTTGTAAGAACCTGAGTTTCCTGTTTTTTCTACTCTTCCTTCCCCATTTTGTCATCTAGCCACAAGACCCATGTAGCATTTTTGAATAACTGAAGAAAAACGTTCCAAACATCTCTGCAACTTAGCATCCTGCCCCTGGGAGGTGTGCATCTGAACTGTTTTGTAAAGGTTCCAGGCAGCAATATTTTAATCTTTAGTCAGGGTCTGTCTTAACATAAATAGCAATACCAAATTCTGTATAATTAGGCATGATGGATTATAATCACATCTCCGTTTAGTTATTTTAGTGGAAACTAACAATATGGTCTTTGCGTTACAGAAAGTCTTTGGCTTGAAACTGAGTCAGACCTCCTTGAGTGTTGTATTGCTTCTAGTGAATAAAGCTGGAAAAGCTGCTCTGAATGATTCTTCTGAAATAACTTAGTGGGCTTAATACCTAAGGAACCTAGCATGTCACTATATTTTTATATATTAAACTTGCCAGTTGATGTATGTTTCAGCTTTTATCCTGATAGATGATAGATATACTGGTAGATAAGGCAACCAGGGATACAGAATGTCTCCACTCGTATGTTTTTGATGCTCATGCTGCCAGCAATAAAGGAGTTGCATTTGCTTGCTGCTGGCTGCTACACAAATTACAGTGCTAAAGAGTTAGTCCATGAGTATTCTGAGGTGATGATTATGGCAGACTCTAGGGTTTTTAACTGTGATTAGTCTTGTATGTAACAGCAGGTGAGTTTCTGTAAGTGTTCCTCTTAGTCAGGCTGCTAATATATGCTAACAGCTTGTCTCAAATAGCATTCTAGTGTTTTTAAACCAAGTTTCTTACAGACCACATACCCTTGCCTCTTTCTTGTCCAAAAATAGACAGTAACAATAAGAAAAAAAATATACCAACGGTTCTTAGTTTAGCTCAGAAGAATTGACCTGCTGTGGCTTGCAGTTGCTGACGCATCTCTGTGGCTTTGATTTCTGCATGGTCTTACTAAATGCTCGTGTGTCTCCGCTGAGTGTTTTCCATGAGTGCTGTTGCTGTCTCAGTGCCCTGTTCTGTTCTGTGGTGCTGCTCTGTATCCTGCTCTGAAGAGCAGATTCTACCTCATTTTCTTTCTTCTTTTCTGAAAGAGATGAAACTTGTTTGGTTATTACACAAACCTTTCTGTGTTATAACCAAACATGTGGGAGAAATGGGAAACATTTTCTTTCGCCTTTTGTGAAAAAGATGAAAATGAGACCCTTTATTTTGTGTGAGTAGTTATGTAGTACATCAGTCTGGTCCTAAGCTTCATATGAAGCCACACTCCACCAAGAGGAATTCAGACTTTTACTGATCGTTGCCTTCAGTTTACTGGCAGTAATGGTCTTCCATCTAATTAAAAATATGGTTTTCTTTGTATGCATACACTAGAGTTAGGGTTTTTTACAGTATACGTATTTAGTTGTAGATAAAGGTGTAGGAGCTTACACTGTGTATCTTCTGGGATAGATGGAACTTTGTAAAAGCGRGTGCTCCTAGACCTGCAAAATGACCATTGGCAGACAGCTTTGTTCGGGGCTTGCAATCAGAGCTAACTGAGAATTTCCAAACTGCTTTTTTGTTTGGCATCCRACTGCATTCTGAAATTTTACGCAGTAATGCTCTTGGACTAGCAATTGTAATAGTCATTTTCTGCATAAAAAACTTCTCTTCTCAAAATTCTATTTTTATAAATATATGTACCTCACCTTTTTCCATAGTTGTAATTTTCTGTATCCTACTAGGCTTCAGTTACTTTTTAAATCTGTTTTCACTCCCTTTTTTTCTTCCATATTTTTTATTTCTTTAATTTTCTGCCTAATTAATTTTAAGCCAGAATCCCATATTTCTAGAGCTTTTTGGGCATCTCTTGTTTCTACTGTTTGTCTTCATAGCCAAATTCATATTCACATCCAAAATCATTTGAATACCAATCACTTGAATCTTTTATATTGTCAAATATTTCTTTATCTTAAAAAATATATATATATTTAGAGTAATAATCCAAAAAGTAAGCTGAAATATCAGTACATTACAAATGTACTTCTAAATGTGAACAAACATTAACTGTATTTTTCTGGAGAAATAAAGAAGTTAGCTAAATTGTTCATTATGTGCCAATAGGGAAAAAAGGTGAAAGGATTTGCATTTTATATATCTGTTCCATTTTTCAGGTTCAGGTAGAAGATTCTATWTTCTTTTCCACAAGAACTAGAGAAGGATGTTCTGTAGATTGTTATATGTAATTTAATCTATCAAAATCTTCTTTACATTTATTGTACGTGTAGGAGAAAGACATCTCTTGGTACATGTAGGACAGAGAAATTCATCCTTGTCTACAGATTTTTCTTCTGCACAGTAATTTTTCTTCTTGCAAATAGAGTAGCTCTGTCCAAAAACAGTTCATGGCTTTGGTATGTGTTTGCTCCTACATCTTATTTGATTATTTATTCTATTTCTTATAATTCTTGCTACCATTTTGCAGATTTTCTTTTGAGCTTTCATTTTTGCTCTTCTTTTGCAAGTTCCTGGGTTTCTCAGCTCAGTCCATTGTTATATTTAATTTTTGAGGGGATGTAGAACATTCTGCTCCATTTCCATTTGCAGGTCCAGAAATTCAAATACTTTCTTATAACTTTTAAAGATTTCCTATCAGTCTATTTTTGGAGTTTTGAAAAATCTGAGAAAATTAATCTTGAATTGGGGAAACCTCCAGACTTGTAAAATGATATTTTTGTTTCAACAGTGTCAATGTGTACAGGATATGCCTCACTGTTCTCTATGAAACTAGTTCATTGTCAATAATTTTTCTGAAGAGACTATCCCATTTCATTTTATCACACTTCTTCTATTTCTGGTCATAGTCAGAACATCTTAGACTTAAAATAACTTGAATCCCATGCCTTAAAAAATGATGCAGCTCATGTAGAAACATGAAAAGAGTGAACAAGGAGGCAGATGAGGCCTAATTCTCATTAGCTGTTTTTTTTTTTTTTTTTAATTAAAAGGTTGTGAGTATGTGACCTCTGGAATGGCCATTAGGAATAAAAGGTAGTTAGGAAGCACTGGTGAAAACAAGCAGTACCAATTAAGAAGGCTGCAAGGTTTTGGATAAAATAGGATGAAAGTAGAGACAAAGAGTAAAGGTTAATGGGAAGTTAGGCAATATGCATGAAATGATCGTAGACTTATGTGAGAGTTGAGAAGGGAATAAAGAGACAGGCAACAGAACCAGGAAGAAGGTGGGAATGAAAAAGTATATGGTAGATGAGCCAAAGGAGAAATTTATGTGCTTTTTGTAGAAAGGTAACAAATAATACCTTATAAAAAAAAATCGTTTGTTTTTCTGTATTCAAATTATCCACTGAATCACGTACAAGCTTTTAAACAACTTGAATTATAGCTGTTCCCTTTAAAATTGGACAAAAGTCAATCCTCGATCTTTGTGCAGGGCTCAATGCCTTCACAAGACGCACAGCAGGTTGAATGGGAAGCCTGCATTCTGCTTTTCCAGCTCTTTTGCAGGATTAGAATTAACTCCATATGATGCACATTGTTGTACTTGTGATTAAAGTTCCCGGGGGATGGCTTCAATTGTGATAACAAGAAAATGATGTATTTTCTGTATTCAGAGTGAGTCCAGTGTCAGCAGCCATGTTGCTCTGATGAGGTTGAGAGGAGCCCCTGCTGCTGGCAGCCTGTCCTCCTCCACCTCCTCCTCTTCCTCATCTTCCTTCTTCAYGCCACCAGCAGGAGCGAGCAGCCCTCTCCCCCCTTTGCAGTCAGGTGTTGCCCTTTCCACCAGATCCCTGGTGAGAGCCCCATCCTCCCCCGCTTCATCTCCTGCCATCCTCAGGCAGCAGCATCATGTCCAGTGCCTATAAAAAGAGCTCTCTGCTTTGGCTTAAGGCCGTCGTTGCCACCCAATTTGGCAAGGGAATGAATGCTCAGAAATGAAACCAAGAACCTGTGTGAAACCTGCAGGGGTTTGGTGGGCGCATGCGAGGCTTGGACTGTGGCTGAGGTTGTCTTACAGGAATAAAAGGGTGTGATGTCTGGGAATGTCCTGTTTCCCAGAGAAGCAATGTGCTTATGCCGTAGATTGCAATGTAGGGTAAAGATTCCTGAACGAGAAACCAGCAGTAAGCTGGCTGTGGCGGCACAGCTGGAGTTTATTTTCAGTGTTCCTAATGTGATCATCCTGCAGCTCTAGAATTCCTCCAGTGCCTGATTAAAGCTAGTCAGAATATCTTTACATAATAGTGCAGTTTGTAGGCATACAAAACAACAAATTGTTTTGATGAAACAAAACACTTCAATGTTCCTATTGAAAAGTTTCTTTTGGACGTTTACAGAATTAAATATCTGAATATTTCACTTTAAAGAAGTAAAGCAAAATCTGATTTTTAAAGATAGAATACGAAAAACAAACGTCAGGTTTACTGGAATATGTTATCTACCAAAGCATTTGGGGTATTTTATTCCTTTGTGAAAAATGAATAGAAATTTCATCTAAAAAATTTTATCAGGTTTTCTTGACGAGTGGACTAAAAATGGATACTTTGCACAGTCTTATTTTAAATGCCCCTTGAAAATATAAATAAAATCATTAAAGAAAGATTTCTATATTATCTTGGGATTTTGATTTGGGTGATCTGATTTCCTAGGCAGCTTCAAAAATTTCAGCCTTTACTTCACTGCCAAAAATAAATTATCCTTCTGCCTAGACATTTTATTTTTATGCGTATCTTATCTTTTGTTTCTTTCAGATTCAGAGTTTGTTAGAAGAGTCAGAAAAGGTGTATAGTTTTTTCATTTGTTTTTTAAGTGTGACTAATGTGAATTCATTCTCCTCTTTTTCCTGTTTGCTGTCACTGAGTGACATCAAGCTTGAGAGATTCTGACAAGGATATGGCATATTTCTTAATGGTGCAGAGGATTGTGCGTCACTACTTTCAGGAGACTGGTTCCTTCTTATTTGACTTATCTTGAAGCCATGATCTCATACATGTTGAAAGCTAGTAAATCATTTACTCGCTGTCATTTTTTTAATGCACAGTCTGGGATAAGCTCTATTTTACTAAGCACACACATTAGAAAAACATTAGAAAAAAAATAAAACATTGCTGTATGAGAAAGTCAAGCATGAAACATGGCTACAGTTTTCATATATACCTTTGGTGTATATATAATCAGAACCCCATCCCAGTTGAAATTTCCCTGTTTTGTAAGATCATGGACAGCAATATGATAGGGCAGGGACTATGGCAAGAGTGGGAACAGCCCAACTAGGATATTCCTAAATGCCAAGCATGAAGCAGCATCCTATATTTGTTGTTAATTTTATTTGTTAGGGAAGCATGTTATCTGCTAAATAGTGTTCAATAAATTCTGTTTTTACAGTTGTTTTATGTACTTGTCTATATAATGATATTTAAAACATGCAATAGGGTAGTTCTAATAAAGCATGGTATCCTAGCTAAAGGAAAACCACACTCTTCTTAGCTCATCCCTACAGGCGTTTTCTTGAGATAAAGTGTCTAGATACCCAAGTTCTTAAACATTTTCATAAGATACTGTCTATTATATATAGCACTTCTGGCATGCCTGGCAGGGTCCGGCACTTCCATGTCTTTCTTTCAGAAATAGATTCCTAGAGTTAAAATGTTCTACAGAAGCCTTTTTATAGCAGAAATATTTTTTAAAAATTGCTTTTCTAATTCTAAATCAAAATATAACAATAGAAAGAAAGAGCCCAGCTTTAAAAGCTCTTTTGTCATCCTTTGACAGAACTCTTGAGCAGCTCCTGAGTCCTTGAAGTCTAATTTAGTTTTCCTTCTCTCTGCACTGTCCCTGTTCTCTTATAACCAAATCCACCAATTTTCCTTGTCCTCAGGATTTTTCCTGAACCAAGGCAAGTTGTGCCTAATAAGTTTGATCTCAAAGAAGCTGAGTCAAAATGTTTAGTGGTGGTTTGCCCTTCCATGAACTTGGAATGTAACTTTGATCCCCATCAGCTCCTCTATTCCCCAGGTTTTTAAGTGAATTTGTCTTAAATCATCTTCTGGTTTCTTTTTCTTTCCTTAAATCAAACTATTTAATTAACATATTCCTACGTTACAATCCTTTTAATAATCAGACTTATGGAACGTTCTGAATGTTCAGCTCCAAGTTAATGATGAATGCAAGTACTTGTGCAAAGGTAAGGTTCTGCATGCAACTGTAATTTCCTATTTTCCTGAAAGCTCTAATGTTAATTTTTAATGCTTTTTCCTCATGGAGAGAACTTTCGATGGAATATCTTTATGCTGAAATGGGAGTCATCTGTTTAGATCATCAGAGAGTTAAGGTCTCTGGAAAATTTAAAACATGATCTCATCATTTGCCTAGACTCTTTAAGGTCCTTATAAATGATAGAGCATTGCTGAGAGTTGTTTTTCTTAAGATTCATTAGTAATACCTTCTTTTTAAGTTGTGAGGAAGCAAAAGAAGAGAGAGTGAAAGAAGAGAGTAAAGATGAACAGAAGAAACAACTTTTCTTTCCTCTTCCATTTTGTCTCACCATTAAACTCTCATCCCCTGCTTCCTATCTATCTTCATCTTTCACTCTCCCCACTTTTTTTAGTCTTCTCTTGTTCTTTTTATCCTTTTTTGGTGATTACCTCTTTGTCATTATTTTGCTTCTCACGTCTTTTCTGCTTTCTTCTGCTCTGTCAGATCATCCTTTGTTGAAATTATCTTGATCTTAGATGCTCTGGACGATATCATTGTTAACAGTATCATTCCGAACTGAAGCATTAAATAAATAAATAAATAAATAAAGCTGTCCTATGTGAGCACACTGTGAGAGAAGTAAATGGGTTAGGAAGGGATATAAATTTGAATGCTGAACCTGAGCATGTTATGAGCTCATCAGAGTTATGTTGCCTTCTGCTATGGCAACATTAAGTTGATGAATGCCAGTGTCATGTTACTGGTATTTTGTTACATATTAAGTACTGTTTTACAGAAATTAACTAGGTCAGATACCTTAATTTTGTTATAATCCCTGTGTTTCTGGGCTACGTGTTCATAAAACATTTCAATAAGCTTATATCAAGTTTAATATAAGCTTATAGTCAGTACACATAATTAGAAACATTTACCCTTTGCTTCTTAATAATACATTGCATTTAGCTTCGTGTGATATCTTTGTAATTTGAAGCATAGGTGGCTGAAAAGGTATTTTAGTAAGTCATTTGATTCATCTCTTCTGCAATTTTTTTTTTCCCCCCTAAGCTGTAGTATGATGGATTGGAAAGGTAAGTGATTCTTTCTCCAAAGGTTATTGATTGTTAGCAGGTTTTCTGGCAGAAATGATTTAAGCCTAGGTATATGGAGAGACGTAACTAGAGATGGGGACATCATCTGGAATGTGGAAACAGATTTTAGTAAGGAAATTCTTGGTGAACTTGCCAGGAATAGCTAATGATTGATGATGTTGACAGGCAAATGATGATTGCTCTGATGATGATGATAAGTAAATAACAAAGTTTTTTTTAATAAAAACTAGAGGCTTTACTAGTATCATACTTATATTAATTGTCCATACTGGCTACTAACCTGTAATTGTCCTTACATGGGATAAATCAATAAAACACATACTCTTTAAGAACTTCCTGTACATAGTGTCCCATTTTATAATAGATGTATCATAGAGATGCATGTTTCTATAGAGGAGAAAGGTACTGAAAGTTTGATCTTGGATATAGGTAAAGGGAAGTACATTTAACTCGGAGTATGCTCACATTATGATCATTGTGTGATTACATCTCATACAGCTTTAAGGGAACTGGCTTAAGTAAGCTACCGAGAGTAAATTTTTCACAGAAGGGAATTCAGTATGCAGTAAACTGTACTTTTATCTCTATCCCCAATCCGGTGGGTGTAAGTAAAGGAGCCATAGTAGCAACTTTGACTTCAGTGTAGACAATGCCTTCCCTTGGCAGAGACATCTTCAGTATATTTGATAGTGACCTGTAAGATGAAGGGGAAAAAAGATTTTCACTTCAGTTAGAGAGATCTGCTTAGACTATACTGAGGTGAGAGAGCCAAATAACTAACAGGAGAGGAATAGGCACTGGGAATGGGTTCTTATTAAAGATCCTGTGGTTGTTCTGTCATCTTCTATCCTTGTCACTGAAGTTTTTCAGTGATTATTTTTAAGATGTTCTTCTAAAAAAAATTACRAAGATGCAAAAAGACTTGTTTTTACTTAAATTGTTATTTGAATTATAAAGAGATGCTACTCAACCAACCTGAATATAATTTTTTGAGAAAGGAAAGGGTAACCAAAGAAGACCTATGTGTGCTGGTGTACTGATCATGCCTCTGTTAAAATAAAGTAAGTTAACTGTCTCAGTTGTTGCTGTAAATGCCATCTGCTGTGCCATATTGTTAAAGAAAACAAATATACTGACATTTTCTTTTAAAGATTCCCATCTTCTTAGGCCATACGCACAGTCCTGAAACTTTGTGTTCATCCTCATAGCAACCTGCATAAGTTTGTATTTTCAGTGGATTTTTTATTGATATAAGTATGTTTTGGAAGAGTATTCAAAACAAACACAAGAGAATTATTTTGAGTAAAATATTCTTATAATAGCAAAATTTATTTGGCCTGTGTCAGGAACTGGTGCCTTATCTATGCAATATCTTTGGATATTTAACCAGGAGTTTGCAGCAGAATGTTAATTGATGGCTAAAAATACTGTGAATGTTAGAAATGCATTTAAGACTGACTGGGAAATAGCAGGAAAAAAGCAAGTTAATTCAACTTACTTTGGCAAATTTTTTACTTATTTAACATGCTCTTTATCTTATTTGGTCTGGTCCTTGGTAATTTCAGATTTTTTTTGTGGTATTCTTTGTATAACAATGAATCTGAAGGTATGTTGTCTTTTATTTTTGCTGGTTTGTTGGCTTTCTATAAGAGTTTTATTTTTTATACAGACATTACATATTTTTAAAGACATACTTTCTTTATTTTCAGRCAAAATACTTTAAAGTTTCAAACAAGGATAATCCATGACAGTGTTTTTTTGCTGTTTACTATTYACAAAACTTTAATTACCTTTCCACTTTGCATTTTTTATTTTAACTTTTCTGCACAACTGAAGGTACTTGACTTGGTAAAAACAGTGATCTCAAAGTACTGTAAACCTTTGAATTCCTTTCTACTTGTTATTCCTCCCACTTCATTTATGTTTATGTATGTAACTTTTCAGTCAGTGTTTCCAAAATTACATTCATCCACTACTAAGTATAGAATCCTAGATATTAGAGGAGAGAGGAAACTTACCTGAGCAAATTTTCTCTGTCAGTGCGGAGTAATTCTATATAAAGAAAATATTGACAGCAGAGACAATGGATGAAGCTTAGCTTTGGCCTACCTTTTCTCCTGTTGAAGTCATGAAAATCTTTAAGAACAGAGTTAGGCCAGTGCTTTTAAAAGTTATCGAAACTTTTTTTTAAAAAAAACAAACAAACACACACCACCACCACCACCAACAAAAGACAAGTTATGAGAGGGATCTCAAGGCAATGGAGGGCTCAGGTGACTGCGAGTTACGTGTTCATGAACGGCTACAGTCTCTGTTTGAATGAACGTGACTTCTGCAGTATCTGATGGCCAGGTTGAGTACATGTGTCCCCCTAAAGGAGCTTGAACTTGCTTCTTACTTTCCCACCCTGATCCATTAAATCCAGCAAAGAGTTGCCCTATGCCAGCTTTGATAATGAATCAAAGAGGTAGAGGATTAAATCCCTTCAAGCTAAGGAAGAGCTAGAATTCACATCTAATGTATTTATAGTAAAAAGGAAAGGACTTGGGATGCATCAAGCAAGAATCATTAGAACATAGCTCTTCAGGAATGTAAATTGATCCTTATGAGCTTTTCCTTCACCTGATATCCATGTGTAGTACATCTCTCCTGTACTCTCTGCCTCTCATCAGAGTATTGTTTTTCATTTACAGTCAATATTTCCCATAAAGTCTCTTAAGAAATTAATGAGATAAATGAGTTCATTAATGGGAAAAGTATTTAATAGTGGCAAAATGAAGGCTTGTTATAGCAGTGCAGCAAGAGACCTGTTTAATGGAACCATATTCAGACACAGAGATGGCTTGGATGGAAACAATTTTTTTTTAAATTTTGATCTCCACTGCTAGAGGATTTATGTGAGTAGTACTTAAAACATATTAGTTCTCCAGAACACCGATCATGAAACAGATCTCCCAGCATAGGTTTTCAATGGCAATTGTTAAGATAAATGACCATGTCTTAACCTTAGTTAATTATGCTGTTGCTTTGCTATAATAATGGAAATAGGAGAACTAGTCTTCCTGATACATAATTAAGACAAACTTGTAGTTACTTATCAGACCTGTTGTACATCACATTACACTTCAAGCCCATGGGCATTAGGCAAGCAATATTATCCCAGACATTAGATCTTGGCCTGGAATGGAGACTTTCAAATTCTACCTCTCAGTCTGTAGCCTTTTTTCTTTTGGCTGTAATTTTTAATTCTAACTATTTAGTAATGCATTCTTAGTAGCCTTATAACATAGCTGAATGTGTAAGTAATACCGCAGTGGGAACAATCTCACCATCAGACCATGACTTTGTAATTAAGCTGTGGTTGGGAAGCAGTGACTTCTAGGCAGATGTCTTGTTAACAGCTCAGTTTTATGGACAACACATCTGTAATTTTATCAGTGACTAACTTTATACTTTGTATGACATTAATGTTTCCAAAGTCCCAACATCTGCAATACTATGATAAGTAATCAAAGATTGCATCCAAAATGGAATTATGGCAGGATTCTCAGCAAAAATAGTGGAAAATTAGAACCCTTAATGTAGAGTGTCAGCACATTCAACCCAGGCAAACATAAAAACCCTCTATAAAGGTAATACAAATTGAAGAGGCTTCATATAAGCAAGAATAATTTAAATTTATTTTAAACAAGATTACTGAAAACCGTGAACCTTCAGGCAATTTCTTACTCTATAAACTGGAATAAAAAATTAACAAGGATGGAAATATCCTTAATGCATAATGCCCCAAATGGCCAATTCTGCTTATGATATTCAAAAATATATAGAAAGTAGAGAAGAAACTTTCCATCTTTCCCTTCCCCAGTCTACAATGTCAACCTTAAGCCATTTTTTATGGTGATTGACACGTTACTTCATCCAATACCTTGTTGGCTGCAAAAGGTAGTCTGAATTCACCTAACTGAAATTATGATGTGAAGATTGTTGCCAAGCCCTTGCATTTTAGTTTATGTATACATATATGTATGTATTTAATATATACGATTACATTCATGTGGAGATCAGGTGTACCAAAACTAGCGAAGCAATAGAGAATATCAGCAAGTGTTTTGTACAACTACATTGCTTGACAGTTTTTGATAGCRTTACCTCTAAATGTTGAAAAGCTTTAAGTAGAATTGTCGGGGTTGTTTCTTTGTGGGTCTTGGGAACAATAGGTGCTAGTGAACATTTTAGCAACTGCTTTTTACTATTAGTCCAAACACATGATCACCAAGAACAAAAATTAAGGAATCATATTTAGAACAGAAAAAAGCAAAACAGCTTACTGCTACTGCTGCAAATCTTCAGCAAGTGCAAGAACCTTCATCATGTATAATCCAAGACCATGGAATGAACATACAATGTTATATAAAGAGTAAACACTGAATACAAACAAACAAAAAAGTACTTTCTGCAGATATGTTAACTTTACTCTAATCCAAAATGGTTAATGGTTGATAACCAAGCTATTAAAGCTCATTAGAATGCTCAAGCATATGTCATAAATTCAGATGAACTGAAAGAAGGCTGMAGTATTAGGAAAACCAAAATACATCTTGTTAACTTGCATTTCTATCAGTAAGTGATGGGATTAAAATACTGAAGAGACTGAAAGTAATTAAATAGTTAACATCAAAATAGATACGGTTATCATACAAAT
The DNA here is from genome assembly GCF_003343035.1 of Apteryx rowi. Classification (NCBI taxonomy): domain Eukaryota; kingdom Metazoa; phylum Chordata; class Aves; order Apterygiformes; family Apterygidae; genus Apteryx; species Apteryx rowi. The sequence goes on from NW_020451275.1 coordinate 203,743, forward strand.
CCATAATGAATTGCGTAATTCTCACCATCCATTTGGCTAATGTAGCCTGTCAGACAAAATTTGCCTTTCACATCATTTAGAAGTTCTATGTGAGGGCAGAAAATAAATATAAACCAAAGAAAACAATGAGGACACTGCAAGTATAGTTTTCAGTTAACAATATACATTGTGGAAATATGATGTACCCAGTGGAATATTGTAATATATTACAATCCATCTGCCTGGTAAACACTTTTCCTTTGCAGCAGCACARCTCTACATCTTGTTCATATTAACTCTACTTTTTCCCCCCCTTAGCAGTTACATAAGTTCCTAATAATTGGACAAAAGTGATAATAGACATAACAGGAAGCAAAAATGGAACACAAGAACAGGTACTATCTACCTCTTCTCTGCACTTAGATAAAGATACAATATAGGACAGTAGGGAATTGGCAGGGGAATCCTGATTATGTGTCTTTCAGAAATAAAAATTTTTGAGGTGAACTACATGTCTTAATGATTTTATGAATTTCAAGATGCCTTTAATAAAGAAAGGTGTGGTGGTGAAGTTCCTAGATTGTATGCTTTGGTTCTCCAGTTTGGCCTTACTTTTTCAAATACATAGGGTGTTAAAATAACTGTTTACATGATACTGAACTTTAAATGCCTTCCTGTGAAGTTTTAATCCATTGAAATGGTTATTGCCTTTTCAGAAAAGATATGTAGTAAAACATTACTGATTGTGAAAGGTCTGGTTTTGCTAATGTGAAGAAGTTCACTTTCCCTGATGTGTGTGGGACAGACTGCAAGAATAAAGATCACCTCTATTGGTCTGTAGAGTTAAAATGATAGGAGGAATTCCTAGAATGTGTTGATTAAAGATCGCAGTGGGTAGGATTACTCAATCCTTTTCCTCTCTTCCAGTTACCCTTCTGTCCCTGTACTTGTAACAGATCACGGGGAATACACATGTCATGAAAACCTCCACACCACTTGGACACATTTAATACTTCTTCTCATTGCCTTTTATAATGTATTTGTTTTGTGATAAGAAAAAAAGAAAACAAAAATGTAAAGAATTCAATAAATTAATGTGTTATACCTGCCATCAATATGTTTAACAAAATGACAAAAACTTATCTCAAAAGTAGTGCATTAATTTTAGCTGCCATGTATGCTCCTCCTTGTATTTCCTCTATCTTTGCATTTTGCAGATGACAGCAAAGATGCATTATCTTGAATCCACTCTGAACCTCAAACGTTTTTCTCATATAGTGTGTAATTAACTTCCTTCTTTTTTTCTCACAGTCGCTTGCAATCTAATGTTACTGTGAAGGAGACAATATGGTTACTGCTGTATAACTTTTAGCTTTAACTTTGTATTAAGTAGTTAGGAACCATGGCTCTAGTGAGTTTATGCATTCCTATAATTCTACTGGCAATTGAGAAGAGGCATTAAAACCTATAAATAAAAGCCTAAGAATAAAAATCTTATTGAGCCAATTTTCATGCATTCCACACCTGTTAAAATCTCATGATTTAGATGTTTAAATATGAGAAACGAGTCAAAATAATCATCTTGGGATTGATTTGCCATGTTAGGTTCCTACATCAATGTAATTTTGTGTGAAAATGTTCGTAAGTGGCAATTTACCAATTTAGATTCCATCCTTTTGTAGAAATGCATAACCCATCCACATGAACCAAGATGAACAGCTTTAACATCTTATTAAAAGAGGACAGGTACGCAAATACTTGAAAGAATCTAAATTATTATGTTGCAAATGACATCTGATTTATTTACTGTCTCCTACAATGAGACAGGGAGCCAATCAGTTATTTTAATGATAAAATATATGGAATCTAAAATGCTTTTGGTGATATCGTACACCATTAAGAACAAATGTGTATTTTTAGTAAAATTTCAAACTCAAATGAATAATTAACTTAATGGGCCTGAAACATGCTTTTTGATTTTACCAGCTCCCTAAAACTGAATTAACTCCTTGTAGGATGAGGAGCAGAACATATAATTCAATGAACATATGTTCAATTCTTTGTATTTGCCAGTTTGCCATTCTTACAAGACCGTCATTTTGTATCCTTTGGTAATGGGGGAACAGAAAAAAAATCAAAGCAGTGTGTATTTCTGTTGCTAATTCAGTTTAAGGTCTAGATAAGTACTTGACTTTAAAACCTCTGCTCCTAAGATAAAAAATGATAGAGAATTGTGATCGCAAGAACTGCAGCTTTTATTTTTAAAGAATATTTCTTTGCAATGGTGAATAAAGCTTGAAATGAAAGATAAATGCATCTTAATGGATCAGAAACCAGTAGGACAAATAAAAACAAATATAGTTGGTTTTTAGGTTTTTTTTTTAAAAAAACTTCCCTTGATTTAACATTTACATTACCTTATTCATAAGAATATAATTTATTGTACGTTACAAAAATTGCCTTAGGTGAAAGTCTTCTCCTGTTAAGGTCAGAAGTGTTGCCTTCAATTTCAACAGAGCTAAAATTTCACCTCTGAAATRCAGTTTCACTGCAGAAGTTGTGCAGTGACAGTCCTTTCTCTGTAACAGGAAAACTGAAGTCCTTATAGCTGAGAAATGAACATGATACTTTGGAAGGAAGAAATGTGGTTAAACAAAAGGGGGAAGAAACATTAAATCTTCCTGCTTCAGGAAGAGTACATGGAAGAACGAAACATAGCTTTTAAATTCTGTCTTGCTCTACAATGAAACAGAGGCTTTAACGTTGCTTTGCTCATAAAGAAATGAAACAAAAAAAAAAACCTGCAACCACTTGAGGAGCTTCTCCCAAGCTCTTTAAAATAAAGGCATGTGATCAAATGATCAAAAGAAGCCCTAATAACTTGATAAAATATGTTACTAATTTTGAATCACTGTCATGGTGACCAGGTAAAATGTGTTAGTTTAAATTGTTTTACAGGTTCCATTTGCACAGTTACTGTATTTCATATGATGTGTCATAACTTAAGTTGTAATTTAAATTCAAACCCACAAGTTCTTAGCATCTTTGCCTACTTTGGTATTGCCCAACCCATTTGGCAGTTTTGTCTTTGGGAAATATGAAGGAATATGAGAAACTTGTGTACCAGTATTTAGTAAGTGTGTGTTGAAGGAAGAGACAGGGGAACTCAAGTTTGCCATTCCTGAAAAAGATCAGGAATAAGAACAACATGCTAGGTGGAAATACGGCCTATGTATAAAGCCTTGGGAAAATTGCGTGGTAATGCTTGCTTAATTCTAATTTTAACATTTTTGATCTCTTGTTATTTTGTTGTCTTCTATAAAGTATCAATAGCTATCTGCTTCTGTGTTGATTAGAATATGTTTCAAAATACTTATGACACAGAGTCTGGAAAATATTTAATTTTAGGCATGTTGGCAGTTCCCAACCATTTTCACTTCACAGAGCTTTTATAATAACTATATAATTTTATAGTTACTACAACACAACTGTGTGTGTTCTAATGTATAGGTAGATAATATGTAAGACTATACTGTACTCTTGTATATCCTGTTCAATAATTTTTGAAGCCGTAGTTAAAAAGCCCTTAGTTGAAGTTCAAACTCGGCACCTGTTTAATCTAGTGTATTGATATTAAAGATCATAAAGAAGAATTTTTGGGGAAAATAAAAATGGGCAAACTACTGTACTTTGTAAAATGCAATTTTCAAAGGCAGGGCAAATAATCTCAAATTTACAAAGCCATTCCCTGTTTTCACTTACAATCAGAAATTATTCCCAATAAATTGCAGACCAAACTGATTTGAGTCTTCCCAGGCAGAAAGTTAGTGCGTAGAGCTGGTGTTTGGGGTGAAATATATTGTCAGTAGAATAACTTCCTTAATTTGATAGAGAACAATTTCATCATTATTCTAACTGTGAAGGCTGTGAACAGGCGGCCTGTATCAGATGTGGTGAACACTGATAAATAAGCAGGAAATGAGAAAAGAGGAAGAAGGAGCCGTGAAGTTACTTGCTGAATGTTTTTACAGGCTTCAGGCTCAAACATGAAGAAGCTTAGGCCTGAGGGAGGCTCTCAAGAGGTGTTTAGTCCCTCCTGGTTTGAAAGCAAGGTGTTTCTGAAGAAACACTGTGTCAGGGCCCCGAGGGTGCCACCTCTATTGGAAGAGGCTTGCTAGGAAGCCTGCAGCCACACCGGTGTGAGGCGTAGGACATGTCTGAGCTACTGGCTTTTGCTGCTTTGGTGTCATCAGTCAGGCATCTCTTATCAACACAAACATGCTGCAGGAGTTATGGTAGGTAAACCGTGTTTTTAATGGAATAACCTTTTTTGCTTGAAGGCAAACATTGGTGCTGTGTACAGCTTTGTTGGAGCGCTTGGCCATTTCTGGTGCTTCTAGACCAGCAAAGGTTGATGGGCCTAGGCTTAACTTAAGCAAAAGCATTATGCTAATTCTCTGAATAAAGTAAGCTACACAAGAAAAAAGGTGTGTGTGCATATATGTATGTATACATATATATGTATTGGGGGGGGCTATAGTTGCATCCACAAAAGAAAGAATACAAGAATAAGAACCTACATAAGAATTACTATGTCATCTGGGAGTTGCGTTTTCCTCCATGCTTCTGTTTGTCTTAGCTATCCAGCAGAACTTTCAAGTTTTGGCCAGGCTTTCTTGACATGCAGAAAATTGCGCAATGAAGGCTGCAGWGTGGGGGGTGGGGGTGGGGTTGTTTGTTTGTTTGTTTGTTTTCTCCTTCTCTTAAGGATAATGGGATGTATAAAAAAAAATCACGTAAAAACTCTTTGGTGCTTTTAAATATAAATGCTGAACTTGACCATTGGAGGACTTTAGATAATTTGTGATATTTTTCATATTTTATAAGGTTACAAAATGTAAATAGATGCAGAAAGTGGTTATTAGTTTACCTGTAGGTGTCAAAATTAGTTATGGTCCAATAAGTATGCAGRTTATTATGAATTTTCGTAAAGATTGAAAACCACATCAGGATTTATAATGGAATTGCTTGTAATCTATTGCTTTCTAGTGCTTATTTCACTTTAAATTGTAAAACAGTTTTGCATGTACAGCTTCTTCATTTAAGCTGACTTTTACATAATACTTAGTGTTTTGGGGGAGAGTTTTTTGGTTTGTGGGTTTTTTGTTTTGTTTTGTTTTTACTCTTTGCAAGGATTTTGGGGGAGGATGGGAAGAGAATGTGGAGGAATATGGAGGAATGTGATTTCTCCTACTGCTCGGTGTTTTCTGAGTAAGGAAAGGCAGTACAGTCTTGAGTGCTCAGTCTTCCTCATGTAAAGTTGTTGCATTTTATAAAACGAATCATAATTTTTAATGGGGGCTACATCTAAAATGCTCTGCAACTTGGTGTGTAAATTTGTCTTCAGTTAGAACATGTAACTGCATATTCAGGCACTGAATATGTCATTGTTATGTTTGCAGGCTTATTATTTCTGATGTTATGGTTTTATTTAATTTGTGTTTAGTCTGAAGCAATACAACATTAGCTCAAGTCTGATCTATATGTCTGCTCTTCTGAAGTCTTGACTTATTTTAAAATTAAATGTCTGCACCACTCTGTGAAATCCAGCTTCTTTTCTCCTATGAACTAGCAGCTTTCCAGTTCTGTGTTATGCCTAGCCTGTTTTTGTTTCCTCAGACTCACTAGAGCAGAAGCTGGGAAGCCAAATGTCTCACCTTCTAAAGGAAAAGCTCTAACTCCAGGGCCATGGTTTCTTTTTCTCCTGTTCCAAGTCCTTGGCTCACTGAACACTGCTGTGTTCAATCCAAATTGCAGCGGAAGACAGGTTGAGAGATAAAGGTTTAAATCCATTCAGGTAGAAGAAAGAACTGAATATAAGATATAGGATGTTTTGGGCAAATGCCCAAAGCACTGGGCTAGCGAGTAAAAAAAATACTAAAACTATGAGAACAGAAAGATGAAATGCTTCTCCAAAAAGCTTTATATTTAATGATACCTGAAATTCATGCTGTGCTAGTAATAGCTTTGCAGATAAGATGAGATTTAAGCACTACAATGAGAGGCCGTGTGCTCTATCTACACATATTTAGAAACTTTCTCTCTCAAGGAGAGCTTTGTGACATTTGTAATTTTAAATTTTTAATGAATTGCTGATGTCCAAGAGATTGCTATTAGTCCTGTTCTTATTCCTCTCTCTCTGCTTGCCTTCTTTCTCTCCAGATTTTGTCATAGAAATAAATGTGCAGCCATTAAGTATACCTGTTTTCTTCTGTAATGAATCTGCTACTCATTACTTGTCCAAGGTTTACTCCAGGGTTATGGCTGTTGTCCACATTTGGCCATTATGCACTTGACTGCTGTATTTAAAGACAAAACTGAGTTACATTTATTTTTGTTGTTAAGCTTTAAAAAGGTGGAGAGGATGATTGAGTAATCTGAGTTTAAGGGTTTTATGCAGTGGCTACTTAGTGAAATGACTGTCTTGTTATTTTGCAAGTAGACATTTATAACTTGAAAAAAACAAAATGGATGAGTTAAAAGACACATGTTGCTGAACTGGAGCAGTTTTGCACAATTCTGTTAGACAAAAGTTGCCCTAAAGCTATTATAGCTGACAGTGGTTAGAATATTTTAGAGGTTTGTAGAAGTTGGGGCTTCAATAGCAACATTTTTCCTGTGACAGGATTTCAGAAAAAGATTTTTCTGTGACTTTTCCCCTTATCTTAGTATTGTCTTACTGTTCTGACAGTTCCTTTCCTCATTGGCAGCTATGCCAGAGGAGATTGAGTAGCGCTGTTGGGAATGAGCATGTTCCATCAGTAACTCAGGTTTCAAGGACAAAAAAAAGTGACTTGAAATAGTCCTTGCAAACAATTCCTTCAGAAATACACTACCTAACAGCAGTCAAGGTTTGGGTCAAAGAGTATATGTTCCTGCGTGTTTGTGTTTATTTGCTGATTTTTACAGTGTTTGGTGAGAGGGTGCAGTTTGTTCTCATTTTCTTTGTGCCAGTAGCTCTCATACAGCTAGAGGAAATTATTAATCTGCATTCAAAAAAGTTATTAGCAGTTTTGTTGTTGCTTTTTTAATTAGAGTTCATTTTATGTAAATCAGTTTTCTGTATTTTCATTTTCTCTCTCTTTATTCTTCCTCTAGATTCCACCAAGAAAATTAAGGATGTCTTGGAAGAATTCCATGGCAGTGGAGTGCTAGCAAAATATAATCCTGAAGGGGTAATTCTTCTTTCTTCAATGGTCAAAAATGGTGGGAAAAATATTTAAAAGTGTTGTAGCAAATCTAAGCATTTAGAAATAGAAGATTATTTATAAATCAGATATTTGGGGTGATTGGGGCTATTTGAAATATAAAAATATTTATATTTTGAAGAACTAAAGTTTATAACATCACATCCTGCAGAACTGTTGAATAATTTACACAGAAAGACAATTTCTTTTTTAAAATTAAAAAACCTGTTATGGTAAATTTAATGTACTTCCCAATTGTTTTAAAGATTGGAAATGTTAAGCTTATTTTCAAAGGTTAGAAAAGGACGATGTGTTCAGTTCAGATTTCTTCTTAAATTCTGCTTCTCATGTTTTTTTCTGGTATAGGGATCCCCTTTAATACAAACTTTCTTTCTCAAGTTGTGAAGCAAAGAATTTAGCAGAAGCGAAACCTGTGTGTGTGCGCTGTGGCTAAAGATTCACTACTAGAGCAAATATTCTGTTTTTCTGGTAGAAAAAGCTAGATTGTTTTCTTTCAGTACTCTCAATTGCAATTTGTATCTGGTTAGCACATCCATATAGTGTGATTCAAAATGTAAAAACCTATTTCTGTAATGTTCCTTACTACGCTGGCATTGTGTGGAATGTAAAACAGAAGAATGAACTAACCATTATGAAAATGACTCGATCTTGCATTCAGGATGTAAATGACAAGAATTGTTGTCAAGTAACCCAGTTATAACCCATTGAAATTTTGAAACGTTGTTTGACACTTTGAACTTAATACAACATAACATGGCTTGTTTCACTCAATTTCTCTTTTCAATTTTTCCTCTACTTTCTGAGGAAAGTATTCCCTACCTCATTGAAGTAGTGTGTGTTGTCTTATAAATCATCATCTTAAATCTCCATTATTTTACTTAAGTAGTAATTATAGGTTATAAAAACAAGATGGGAATGCTGGGATCATCTCATTTGTTCTCCAGTGTGACATAGGCCGTAGAATTTCCCTTTATTGATTCCTATTGGAATGTAGAGACATTTTTTAGAAAAATGTGAAATGTTAATTTACAAACTCAGTGCTTGATCTTTTTTTCTTTTAACTTCTACAGCCTTCTTTGTGCTCCTAATGTACATTCTAAAATTGTCTTAAAAGTTTCTTAAATATTATTCACATTTTTCTCTTGAAATTGTTAATTTCTTTTCACTTTCCGTACAAGTTTTCAATTTTGTGAAATACAAACTTTTAAAGTACAAACTAATTGTGTATTTGTGAATATATTTAAATAACAGCCATTGTTTTGTAGGTAATACATATTATGAAATTATCAACATTTGTATATAAACAAATTAGTATTTAAAGTTGTGAGATTAAGCCCTTTTAACAGTCATCTCTCCCATTTTGGGGTATGTGGAGATTGAGTCGTGGTGAAAAGTGAGCAGTCTGGGCACCCGTGACAGCTGCTCCCACTGAAGCCAGGTGGATGTGGCAAAATCTGCGCAAAGCTGAAATTAGCGGACACAGATGGTCCCGTACAGCACTTCCTGTAGTTCTTCATTTCACAACCATTTGCATGTAGCATCCTACTGATGTCCTGAAGCAGCCCAGAGGCGTAGGGAGCAGTGCAGCACCCGCATCAATAAGCAGAATGGGAGGCTGGAAAAGGAGGAGAGAAAGCAAACCGAGCTCCCCATGGTGGCTCCAACTGTCTTCAGCAGGGATCGGTGTATTCGCCACCGCTCAGGGTTGCCCATGTTGGACCCAGGCTGATCCCAACAGGTCTTGCACTGTCCTGCTTAGTGCTCAAAATTCAGGGAAAGCAGCAAAAGGAAAATGCAGGAAAATATAGCAGTGAAGCTAGTTTGGGTTCAGAAGGATTTATTAGCTCAGGTTTCATGCCATAAGCTGCTGAGCTGGAAGCAGAGTAGCTGAAATTGCTTTCTTCTGCTGCTGAGTGAATAATCCAAGGCAGACTGAACTGCCCTTGCACAGGGCACAGATGTGTGTGTATTTTTGGCATTCATTCAGCCTGCTACCTGGATAAACTCTTTACATGATGATTTGAGAGCTGATTGTATCTGATCAGACGAGGTCTCCCTGTGCTGGATGTACTATTTAACTAAGGTAATTATTACCGGAAAGTTTAAAATAAAACCTTAGGGTATTTTAGTATGGGCAACATGAGATACCCAAGATACAGAGCTCCAACTGAAATCAGTCATGATGCAGCTTTCCCCTTCCGTGCTTTATAGATAACATTTTAAACTGTTAAGCAACCAATGTTTTGTTTTGTAGAAGATACCAGCATGTTTCCATTTTAGCTCTTTATTTCCTAGATCATTATCTCATAAGCACTCCAAATATTTTTCCAGTGTTGTCAATAATCTGCAAAAAGCTGTGTCAGTTTTTAGACTAATAAACGTGGGACACAGAGCTATTCCAGGAGATTTTGCAGTGTGATGTATTTATGTACTTAAGAAAAAGGCTTAAGAATTTCTTGTTTTAGGCTTCTCCCTGTTTAAAGGGCTCAGGAATTTATACCCCTCTATTGCTTCTGTATTACAGTTTTTTATCACAAGCCAATTTAATGGGACAGAAATAGCAAAAGAAAAGCTATGGATATTCAAAGCTTGTTACCTGAAATCATCTGGCTCTTTTTTCCATTATTTTATATCTTGTTGAGTGAATGATTTTTGGGCATAGTGGAAATGGTGAAGCTGATTATCAGAAGGTCATCCAGTATAGGGAGTTTGTTTATGGAGCTGGCATTGTTGCTTTTACTCTCTGCTAGCTTTCAGTGTAAGGGAGATGACTAAAACTACAAACACTAATGAACCTCTGCCCTCCTGCCTCCTCGTATCTGTATGTCACTGTTAACATATGTAATTAAGACTGGATTTTACCTCTCATGTAACACTTATAGGTAAGTTAAGATAAGCCTGCTGGAAAATGTGATTTATAAATAGTGCCTCAATCGTTTGGGATTTATCTAAATTAATTAATTTCAGCCATTTTATTTGGTGCAGAGCGCTGAATAGGCTAGCAAGGATTAAGAAAGTAGATTGAGCTAAAGACTGCATCTAGCCTAGGCAGTAGAAGCACATTGCTGTGTGCTTGCGGTCCCAGACTCTTGATCGATCATCAGTTCTGGGGGATCTGTTGGAGTGCATCATAATTTCTTGTGGACCTGCTTAGCTACCCACCTACATCTTTTGGGGTTAACTAGGGGATGAAGAGTGAGGATGAAAAGTGTATGGAGGAGTCTCAGCCCGACAAGCAGTCAGGGTGCAGTCGGGTCTGCACCTGGAACTGGGGCGTGCTCCTGAGTCCCACAGCATGGATGTGGATAAAAAGAATAAATGCACATGTGCAGGAAGACCAGGAAAACAAACACTTGCAAAAAGGTTATTACAGTGACTGCATGACGCAAGGCACATTTCATGATCTGGTCTGCCCACAGAGGCCAAGCCCCAAATTTAGCAGAATGTTTGCAGTCGTATTGCAATTATCTGGCTCCTTCAAATGATTTTTGTGTTTTTGGAAATAGTGCAGATTCTTTTGAGAAGTTTTCTCTAGGGTCCTTCTGATTTCCAGAGGTTTTATTTTCTTTAGCTTGACTCTATGGAAATATGAAAGGTACCCCTGCTAACTCCATTTTAGAAAAATCTGGTGCAATCAATATAATTTGTACATAGTCTGCAACAGTATTTGTAATTTTAAGATAATACCTCTTTAATACCTCTAAGTATTTATAGCAGTTTGTGAATAATGTAGAATAATGTAGAAAGTTAATACAGTGCCTTTATTAAAATAAATAGAAGTTATTAGAAACTGAAGCACCATGTAGTGATGACTTCTAAGGCAGTGCTTACTAGCGTTTATCATTGTATTCATTTCTGATTAAATTGTTTCATTAACAATTCTTGGCAACGAGTAATATTTTTTTTAATTTACACAAGGATGAAAGATGCAAACTTGGTATTTACTTTCTTTTCCTTGGATATCTGTCATTGCATGGTTAAGAATAAATTGCTTATACAGTCTAATTAATCAAGACTAGAATGCTGACTAGAACTGTTTTCTTGGTATCTGTGCTAATTCAAAAAAAAAAAAGGATATTTTATGTTCTCCCTTAAACCTGTTTATCTGCGTCACTAATCTTTTAACTAAAATAGTTCTATTATAAAAACAGAGTCTGAGTGTTACTGTACTTCATTAACGTATGTGTGCTCTTTCTTTCTTGCATGCATTACAGAAACAAGATATACTTAACCAAGTAAGTAAACTTAATATGACTTTTCACTTCTTTTGTTATGTATAGGAACAGTATTTTTTATTTTATAGAGTTCCATTAGGATGTTCGTTTATGGGTAAATATTGCATATTGCTTCCTATAAGATAATAGATAAATATTTAAAGCTGAGGCTGAGACCAAAGTGCATTCTCTTTATGGTGGCAAACTGTTTTTCACTAGATGCATTTCATTTGGGTCATTGTAACAATCCATGATTTTGCTAACATATTAATTCAGAGCAATATGGAAAATGTCAGTTAAAACAAGGTATTTAACTAACTTCTACACTTGTCAGAGATGTGTGCTTAYTAGTGAGATCTCGTAAATGTTTGTTTTATTCTGAAATGACAGACATCTGAGCAAAAATATTAAATACCACTACTATGACCATATAGTACCATTTATATATCCAAGGCTTTAAAAAAAATCCCAGATTTTATAATTTGAATAAGGTTTATAGTGTGTTTAAAACAAATTTTCTCTCATGTGATGGGGTTGACTTACAGCCATTACAACAGAAAGGGTTAAAGGGCTCATCATCCACTCCAGGCTCTACTCCTGGCTAGCTTAAATAGCCTAAAAACAGGTAAAAATATAAGGAAAAAAGAAGGAAAAGTCAAAAAGAACTAGCCGAATGAACTGTTTCTTAAAATGACCTAGTTATTCTTCCTTTGTAGCACAGAGGTGTTAAAAAGCCTTTGCTCTGCTCTTTGGGAAGAGGCAGCTGGAACATGAGAACAATCACAAAGTCAAGAGACTGAAAGGATTAGTTTTGTAGGAACTCCTCACTTCCTAGTGTCAGAGGCCAGTTGAGCTGTTGGAGGTGCGTTACTGTGAGCAGTAACTCTCTTCCTGCCTATAAAAGCACTTTGTTTTCTTCAGGTAACCTATTACAAAAGTAATGTTGGTTAAAGGAGTGACTGCAATGGGTCCTGAAAGAGAAGACATTCAGGTTAAAGCAGTGTTTCTAGGATCAGTCTTGGGACTAATCTGATTAGTAGTTGTTAATAATCTCATAACGAAAAATAGATGAATACTAATAGAATGTGCTCACTAACCCAAATTTGGGAGTTGTTGCCAAAATGGAGAAACGTCTTAAAATCATACTGAAAAAGCTTGATGATCTTGTGGATTATAGAAAATAGAATGAAAGGCGCTAGCGTAGAGCACAGTGCAGCGTACCGTGGGACTAGTGGTACTGGCAGACAAAGACCTGAGTGTGGTAGTTGATCACAAAATGATTATGAAGCATCACTGTAGTTTGGTCTTGAAGAAGAGAAATATATTGCTGGGACATCATAATAGTGTTCCTGTAGCCATGGTGGTCTGAGAATATAAAAGCAAGACAAGACTTGTAAGGGAAGGTAGTGTCTTTTAGGCCCATTGACTTAAGTGGAAAACTAGTTAAACCTTCAAGTATGCGGAAATAAAGATTAGAAGGCTTTGTGTGCCTGTTTCCCCAGCTATGTCGTTCGATTTGGCAGAAAATATTAATTTGCCGTGCAAACCTTCCTTTTCTATTATATATGAAACAAAGTATTTCTACTACAGGTAAGCAAGTTCCTTAATGACCTGCTTTTTACCAGTGTGTGTTCCACATGCAAGAAATGTGAACTCAGAAGGGAACTAATTTACAGAAGGGTTAGTAGAATGAGGAGAATTATAGGAAATCTATTTTGTAGGAAGAGAAGYCTGTCCCTCACTTGTAAGCAACTGAAGACTAAGAAAAGATACTGTATTTTGCTAGTCCTATTAAATGGGACATCCAGGAACAGAAAAACTGAGCAATCTGTGAATATCTCCAGTGGAAAACCCTACCCTTCAAAACTGGGCACACAGTGTTTTTCTGGCTTTCTGGACAGAATTTCTAGGGAACAGCTTCCTGGATACCTGGAGAGCTGGGAAGCCTGCCAGGCGGCAATGCTGGCAGCTGGGGCTGCGAGCCTGCTTTCTGTGCAAAATGTTGAGGGCGCTGAGGTGACTTTGCAAGATTTTTCAGATACATCAATTTCTGCTGCATCCTCTTCAGTTTTGAACATTTTGGACCATCTTTAGTGGTCCGTCTGTCTCCCTTCCTCAATCTGTGCTAACAAGTCCGTCTCTCTCTCCTTGTTATCTTCCTTCTCTTTCGATACTTTCCCCTCCTGGCCTTAATCTCCCATTTTTATCCTTTTCTTCCTACTTTTTTTTATACTGCATATTACCTTATGTTTATGGATCCTAATACCGCTGTCACTTGCATGTTACCTGGTGTAATTATCATTGTTTCTGAGATGATAACTGAAGGACTTATTTCTGATTTGCACTAGATATTGTTTCAAACTATTTTAAAAGGAGAATGCAGAATTTAAAGCATAGAAAGAATATGCTTCTTAATACTACAACTTTTTAAAAAGAAAACACACAAACAGAAAAATGTTATGTAGGGCCACACTGGTGTCTAAGATGTTTTATTTTTAACATAATATTTTATTTGAAGAGTAGCAGACTACTCTGATGACATTTCAGCTCCTCTAACGGCATGAAAACACAATATAAATATGATGCCAAATATGGATGGTACTGTGTTATAAAGTATGAAAAATATGATCCTCATTTTTTTCATAGTAATGTGAAATACCAGCTRATTTATCCTTTTTTAGAGTGAAATAAACCCAGGAATAAATTCCTTGAAAAAGGACACTCTTCCAGTGTATTTCTTGATTTTTATATTGGCATTAATGAATATTTGAAGTTGATACATTTCAGCTCAATTATACATGCAATGGTATGATGTTTATACATGATTAGGAGTTACAACAAGCTATTAGTCATTTCTGACAGATTTCATAATATTTAGCTATTTAATTTAATTTGCAATAAAATCTGAGAAAAAAATTCAGGTAGGATACTATGATTTCTCTTTGTCCATCCTGTATCCAAGTTTTTTTGTAGTAGTTTTATTCTGATAAGAATTACACTTTATTATTAAGATCTAATAGATATAGCTAATATTCCTAATAATTAGCATAAAACCATTGCTGAGTTGGTCAACTGTGGAATATGCAAATGGTGCAGTCAAAGTAGTGTCCAAGTTCTACAAAGTATCTTGCATATTTAGAAAAAAAAGTAGTGATAGTGAAAAATATCTGTAAGGAAAGAGAAGTGGCTCCAGCTCTACCCACTGTTTATTACATCTTAAGGCATAGCCATATTTACATAGCACTGTGCTTGTGATAGAAAAGCAGGTGAGTGAACCCATTCATTGGCAAAAGAATAAAACTATTTACTTCTACATCGCACATAACATGCACTCTGAAATCATTTTACTAATTAAACGTTTTATAGGCTATGCACCTAATTGCTTTCTATGAGACAGAAAACAAGGGTTTTTCTCTCTCTAGTGTCTCACAAATACAAAGATGATGATGAAAGATGGTTGTAATTTCCCCTTCTATCTGGGTTTTCAAACTGTCGTTTGCAAGATGGGTTTCTAGAAACATGTCCTCATTTGATAGCTATTGGATTCAAAGCACTTTAATCTGCTTTTCCCCATATTCAATTTAAGTGCTTGAAGTTCCCAAGCAGTGTTGCAGATTGTCCTTGGGTTTGGGTTTTGTTTTTTTTTCAGRCAGATTTTTTGTATTGATAAGTCTTTAACATCTCATGGCTAACTCTTGGAAAGTGGCCAACCGTAGCATTGTCACAGAGTTACTAAACATTTCACAGCTGTTTATGGCAGAATGCATTAGGAATAAAGTAGTTGTGACATCAACACACATTTTACTTGTCTCATTACTGTTGTATTACCCTGTGCCTTCTGTCAATCACTATGTGTCTGAATTAATGCTATGAAAGTAACAGCAGAGGAGAGGTTTTTGCCTGATGTGTATTTCTACTYTCTCTCTTTTTGACAAACAAAAACACATAAAGGTGTTTTCTTTAAAAAACAACATTTAATGTTGAAATTCTGTTTTTCATTTATAACAGTAAGAATTCTGAAGAATCAAATGGATGCTGCATTGGTGCTATATCCCTTTTTTAATTTACATCCTATTTGTACCAGTGAACTAACAAAGGCCTATCCAGTGCTTTAAACAGTTCTACAGGCATTTGTGTTACCTGTTCAGACACACAGCAGGCCTAGTTTATTTTTCTCTAGAAACTGCAGACAGTTACTAGACTCCTGAACAGCCTAATGTTCATTAATGTCTGGCTTACATCTCTAAATGMATTTAATTTAATATAGGTTTACTCAGGCTGAATTAGTAAATTCTGGTTAAAGTGCTTTACCCAGAATATTTAATTATGACCTTTTTTTGTTTGTTTTTCATTCTACAGTACAATATATTATAGTCTATTTTGGTTTTATGATAATGGCTGCAGTTGCAATTGATTAAGCTTCATGATGGCATGTCGATGCTGTTTATGAAACTGTATAAATAAAAAAAATGGAAAAAAAAATACTACTCCTAATCATACCTTTTTGCAATAATTGGCCAAAAAATGGAGGTGACTTGGAGTCCTCTTGTGCAATACAGGTACAACTGCTAACATTGGTCCGTAAATATATATAATTGAGCAGATGACATTGCTCTCATATCTTTTATCACTTCCTAAGCTAAGCTACATTTAGTTGGTTTTAGTCTGAAGCATGTTGTCTACCCCATTTTTCCTAACTTCTGTAGTAATTGTAATTTTCAGTTGTCCCATGCTGCTGTCTCCATTGCAAGATATCTGCTCCTCACTCTGTTTAGTATGCAACAATTTGTGTTTCTTTTAATATTCTTCATTGATAATATACATAAATAGGACTATGGTAGGTAATCCGCTACAGAATCCTTCTGAAAGTATGTCCCTTAGCACTCTTTCTTCTAAGAAAACCTTTGTATAGTAAATATATGTATATGCATTTATGTGTGTAGTACATATGGACATACCTACTAACATACATGTAATGTGTTAAAGAAAACCTGAAGGTAGAAAGGTTCTATTTTTTTCTTACTTGGATGTTAGACTGGGATAAGTCCGCTGTTGTTGATGAAGACATTCCACATTTGTTTCACTAATTAGCATCAATTTATAACTTGAAACATGACAGTGCAGTGCCAAGATCATGCTGAAAAGTCTAGTTATTGCATAAAAATTGAGTCTTTCCATTTCCTTATAGGTTGTATTCTTAAATTTACTTCTTTAATGAGACATGCTAGCTGCTCTCAAATATTGCAAAGCATTGTTTTTGATAAGAGACATAAAGAACACATTTGGCAGTTATATATGTCTGTATTGATATGGTATTGATAACATCCAGCAATTGTTTGGTCATACAGACTGTTTGGTAGAACAGTGTGAGAGCATGTGATTTCTTTTTTTTTCATTGTTAACTTTCACCATGATAGATGAAAATTGGGTTGCTGCTTTATGTTACAAGTAATTATATTTGGTTGCCAGATCTTTTAAAATGAGTTACATCAAAAATGTCTTAAATCAAATGGTTAGATCAGAAAATGCTAAGAGCTTTCATTTGAAACCAAAGTTTATCCCAGTGCACAATCTCCATTATGAATTCCAAATTTAATTTGAATTTCTGTCATTCGAACATTAGCAATACATTTAAAAAAACAAACTTGTGGATTCTCATGTAATTAATGTTTTCTAGATTATTGACCCTCTATATACAGTCTTTGTTTCCCCGTATTTTGGCAAAAGTTAAGTTAGAAATATTGAACAGAGTTAGTGAGTCTTAAAATCTTGGACTTTTAGTGGGAAAGCTTAGGCACCCCTTTTCACAACTAATCACTTAAATGTCACAGATGTGCTTGTATTGATGAAAGTGTACAATTGTTGTCATAGCATTATGTGTGGATCAGGGCCCTGTAAAATCTACTCCTGTGTCAGCAGCTCATTTTTCAGATATTGGCTCTATATAACTTGTTTAAAAAGAGATAATTAGGGAGACCCCCACACAAACAAAAAATAATCCAGAGCTATTGCTATCAGTAGATTAATACTGATTATGCTCTACATTTTTGGCACTGGTTGGAGGTCAGGCAGCATAATTTAAAAAGTAATTAATTGAAAATTGCATTTCAAATAGTTCTCTTTCCATTWTCTCTGAAATGTTCTCTTTAATAACTGAAAACCATATTTCGTGAAAGTGTGCTGGAATGAATGAATTTTTTGTTTCTTACATTCCATTTACAGGATGATGAAAACAGTGGATTATGTTGAAATATTTTGTGCAAATTTAAAAGAACAAAAAGACCAAAGAGAATGTGTTACTTTGAAAGAATTCTAGGTGGAGATTAATTCCAAACATCAGATCATGCCTTGTTCCTGTTTGTGTGGCCAATGTTGTGGGGAGGAATAAAAGGAGTTATTAATCACATCCCCGCTCTAGCCCATCCACAACGGCAGCTCTTTTGTCAAGAGGTTATTAATAAGTTTTTTTTTTTTTTTTTTTTTTTTTTTTTTACAACTTCTGAGGAGATGGAAAGTGGAATGGTAAAGCTTTTCTGCCTTCCTTCTACATGTCAGCCACTAAAATTGGTTGTAGTGTTTACACCAACTGCGAAAATATAGGAGGCAGTTAGACTTCCTCTATGGCAGTTTGGCTTCAGGGTAAATCTTGAGTCAAAAGCTGTTGTTTTTTTCTGATTAAATTATCTGTTCTCTTCAAATGACTAACATGGTAGGAGGTAAAATGTTACATATTATAATTAAAACCTCTTAATAGTTTTCATTAAAGTACATTCTACCACATGCAAAATTTGCCTTAGTAGTATATCCTATTTTTCACTGAGAAACAGTTTTGCATATTCTCAGAATCAGAGTACATTGACCTGTGATGTCTGTATCATGTGGAGTTCTGTGTACTTTGGCACAGTTGGAAATATATAAATCTTCACAATAAGGACACTTTCATCTTTCTTAATCTTGTATTTCTGTGTGCTCTAAGTAATGAAGAGGAGCAAATTATAAAATAGTACAGGTTAGTTGCAGTAGGAGAAAGGGTGGAGCTAAATGCTCACAGTGTGATATTTTCTTTATCTCACTAATCCCCAGCCCCTCCCCAACATGTGCATCAGTTCTGCTCTATGAGGTGGAGGGCAAGAGATGAGCTGCTGTATCCAGTTTCCTTCACCTATAATCACATCCATAGTCATATTTCGCACCAGTTTGAAATGAACAGTTTAAGGGCTATTAACTTCTGTTTAGCACAGAGGGGTGTGGGGAAAGCTTAACTGATTTGTGGGAGCCAATAATTGTATGGATGCTTCATATCTTGTAAGAGCCAAGTGAAAACTGCTGACATTGTGTCAAACTGTTGGCTTGTAGTTTTCTTGTGCATTCTTGCTTATGATCCCTGTGGTCCCATGTGCATGTTTTTCAGCACCTATCATTCCAGATTTTGACTACAAAACAGGTACATAGTGGGAAATTTTGTGACATCCACCAGTCTTAAGAAAGTAGAATGCAACATGCTTGTATGCAGATGACCAGTTGACTGAGATCAGTTCTTCTCAGTATGCAGCAGAGGGTGAGAAGAACATTCTTCATTTGTTCCAGACTGTGGAAGGAAGGACAGACTTGGTTTGTCTGCAAAGAGAAGGGAATTTATAGAGGTGATCCCATGCTTTCAGTTAGCCAGGATACATCTTTGAGGCAGATCTTTGATCCTGCCACCCTGGTAAGGCAGATGGAGTTCAGCCTCTTTCCCTCTGGCAGCCATACTTCTGTCTAAACAGAATCAGGTATTTAAAGCATCTCTATAGAGTCTTGTATCATACAGCTGAGTGTCCCCCCCCATTTTTTAGGTGAGTATTAGTCTATATAAAAGTGTGATACAAAATAAAAAAAAAGCCTAAAAGCCTTAAAAAGTTCTCTCTGTTCTTCATCCAGGGACTGTGCATAGTCATAGCTTCACTTTCAGTACTACTGGGGGAAACCAGTTCTCCAATTCCTGTTTTCCGTGGGATTCAGAGACTTGTTGTCTATGAACTAGGACTAAATTTCCGTAATGTATTTATGAGTAAGTGCTTGAGGAGAAACCAGACACTTATCTTAGTAACTGGGGATTTTTAAATATACTGAGTGTAGACTGTCCTCCATCTTTTTTTTTTTTTTTTTTTTTTTTTTCCCCTCAGAGTCCCATGTATTCTGGGAATCTGGAATTCAAGAGAAGCTGAAGAGCAGGAAGTTAGCACTCTGCTTCATGCCATTGGTGCACAGTAGAGAGATGTAAGGTGTATGCATGGTTCAGTGGTATTAGTGAGGTAAAAAGCTTCTCATCACATATCTGAGTCGAATGGGGTAACTGAAGAAATGTGCATACATACATCATCTGTCAAAGCACTATGGAAGATAATGGTACTTTTATTGTTTTTTTGTGGTATTCTGTGCAGTACAGGAGAATAAAGTTGCACACTATTTTGTTAGCTTAGAATAAAGAGATTTTTAATACTTATAAAATCTAAAACTAATTTTAATATTTTTAAGTTTATTTCTTCAGAGCTGAGAATTCTTTAGTCAATGTGATTAATGTCATCTAGAAAATTCTCTTGAAAAATGCAGTTTAACCTGAAAACTGTATTTTATTTGCCTTGTCAGTTGCCAGGACTTCAGTCCCTTGGTGACTTGCAACTCTCTGCAGTCTAGATTCCTTAGTAACATTGTTTCTAGTTCAGTGATTGTTATGTGTCTTTTTATGTGTGCTTACTGTTCTGTCATAGGATTTCGTGTGGTATGTTGAAAAGGATCCATAGTAAATTAATGATCACAAACCTGAGGTGGGGAAGCAGAGTAAAACCTACGCTAGAGGCTTTTCTATAGAACTGGCTTTTTCATGTATTAAGATTGAAAAACAGCAAAACAACTCAGAATACTTGGCCAAAGCCATTAAGGGTTTTTCCAGGAGCTTTTTGCAGTTGGGGAAGAGGGAAATACAATGCTTCCTAAAAGCACATTTCCCTAAACACCTCTGTAGGATCCTGAGATCCTATGGAGGTACTTTCTTTTGGATCTTAGCTTAGCTCTTCCACTGAATTCAGAGTGGCAACCTTATAACTCAAAAGACTCATCTTATCTGCCCCATCATCATCTTCTGTAATAGTGTCTGGTAGCTACTGTAAGTAGGTTGCCTTTAGATGTGGTTGAAGTCTCTCAAGAGTCCAAATCTGGGATCTTTAGCCCATTTCCAGCTTCCTGCCTTGCTTACCCAGCTGTGCCTCCTTGGCTGCTGCCAGAATAGAGGAAAGGAGTAAGGAACGAGATGCAGCAGAGCCAGAGGTGCTAATGGGTTTGGAAGAAGGCTTGAAAGTCACTGCAGTTTCCATGCCACCCCATGTGCTGGCCTGGCTCAGAGGTTACCTCCCCCTGTATTCCAGTTTGTCCACGAGTGGCATCATCTCTCTCTCGCTTTCTCTCYCTCTCTCTCTCTCTCTCTCTCTCTCTCTSTCAAAAGAGAGAGAGAGATTTTCAGTTTAGGCAAAATAGGCACAATGTGATATTATTACTTTCTGCAGCTGCCACTTTGCATATGCATATAGCTAGTGTTGGTTTAGTTTTATTTTACTGTATTTTATAATATCTTTAGGACATTGTAACCAAGCTCCTTGAGTAATTGCTTTTTATTAACTTATTTCAAGGATATTATTATGAGTAAAATTCT
Organism: Apteryx rowi; assembly: GCF_003343035.1. Lineage (NCBI taxonomy): Eukaryota > Metazoa > Chordata > Aves > Apterygiformes > Apterygidae > Apteryx > Apteryx rowi. Next base: position 224,892 of record NW_020451275.1, read on the forward strand.
TGGCCTAATTAATTCTGTTTTATCCTGGTTCTTAAAGGGCTGTTTGAGGGCAAGAATTTTCTTCAAAGTAATGGGAGTTGGCATAGCAAATTCTAATTGTTTGTGTTTGTCTCCTTGTAAAATGAAGGATGCCATAAGCTTCAGAGAAATTTCCACGACAACACAGTAGTTGAGTTTGGGTTCTTTAACAAGACAAGCTGAGCTCAAACTGAAGATCTGGGCAAATCTGTCTATATTTGCTTAGTCAGACATTCTAACAGCAAAGTTCTCATATTATCTGGAAATAAAACAGATTAGTTTGTCTTGTTTCAATGTTAGAAAAACTGCTTCTGCTATTCTTACACATAAGAAAGTGAGGTTATTTGTACAGATAGAACTTTCTGTATATGAAAGTGATCTGTTCATGGTATCAACCTTAAAATAAGCTGGCTTTTTTGAGCAAACACAGATTTTCCAAAGTGTAATTGTAAAATATTACACAGCATATCAGATGACATATAGTCCCATGGGTGCTGAATGGCCTCTGTGAACAATCTATCACTGGTGTTTGCTTCATTGTTTTGTAGATAATTTATATACACATAAATATATACATATACATAAACACACACAYATAAATATTTATGTATCATATGTGAAATACATACATTCATTTTGTTTCTTTTAGCAGAAGCCTAGATCCAAATGGGGTGCTTCCACTCTGAATGAAGTTAGCACCTACCTTTGATACAGCAAGTGAAAAACAAAAAGAAACAAGAAATATTTTTGTAGCCATTTTCAATAAAACATACTGAAGCACCTTAAGCTCTTCATGTGTCCAGAAGTACTGCTGTAATGGCTGAAATGGCTGAAACATTTTGATATCTGTTTTGATACACCTCACTGAACAGCCTGGTTGCTTGGACATGCTCAGAGTACCTCCTCATTCTGAGGACTCTTTCAGTAGTTTGTACAGTAACAATTTCTCAAGTAAACATTTAATCATTCTTTGGAATAGACCTACAGAGACCTCTTTTTTTTCCTCAATGAATCTTCAGCTCTTTTCTGATGTTTAAATACCCCTATAAAAAGACATGCAAGTTTGAATTTCCGCAAGCAAAGAGAGGAATTTGACCAAAGTATCCCACCCCATGGGTGTGTCCTAACCAGGAGATTTTTGTGCAAAATGTGGGAAAAGCTGTCACTCCTTCTGTGCTTTCAAAATGAAATGGTGGTCTCCACTGCACTTGGTGCACAGCCTCTTTTTTTTTTTAATATATATATTTTTGTGAACGTGGAAAATGAGACCTATGAGATCTAGTTATGTATCCTGGTATGTATTCTGTCTCTTAGATATGAGGTAAACAGTGAACACTTCAGTCAAGACGGCAACATTTTTATTCATGTTAAGAAACAAGTTTGTAGACACCGTGAGTTTAAGGCAGAAAGCTAAAGGGTTTAAGTGCTTTATGGATTGGTAGCAGTTGACAGAGTCCTTCCAGATTCCAGTATGAACAAAGGTATCAATACCATACTGAAATCCAGCTTTAGATGTTTTTCTGAGCTGCCCCATATTGTTCTCATTAGACTGTAATTAGCTGCCTGGTTTTATAGTTACAAAAATGAATAAGATTTCTTAGTCTGTAGACGAAGGTCTACAGTGCTGTGAAGTAAAAGCCATGCCCCTTCACAGTGTATCTCGAAATGGGCACAACTAATAATGCACAAAAGACACCTTAGGATGCCTTTCTCTGTAAATTTATCATCTTACACATTTGGGTGCACTGGGGCAAGTCCAGATACCTTCTTTAGGTACTCAGTCAATCGTTTAGAACTGATCATAAATGTTGKTTTTTTTCTACTTTTCAGTTTATAGTGCAGATCTGTGTGTGGGGAGGTTAAAGAAAAAACAATACCTATGAAATAAATTCTTGTTGGCAGCTTGGGCAGGAATTAATTTTGAAATTTTATGGATGCTTAATTAAATGTTATGGAGTGTCTCTGACAAATTGTCACATAAGAAAGATGCATATTTTTAATTTGCCTCTGCCCTGAGACATAGTGAATCCAGTTTAATGTTTGCTTCCAGAAAAGCTRAAAAGTTTAATGATTGATACATATATTTGCTGAAAAGAAATCAAAAATTAGAACAGCAGTTTTACTTGTGCTGTCTGTTCTTTCCCCTTCCCTTTCTCTCAAAGCTAGATATATACCATGTTTTTGAATTTGAGGTAATATGAAATGTTGCTAATGGTGTAACTGGGAAATGATGTATTCCTTGTAAAAATAGTAGTAAAACTAATTTTATATAGACATTATGGTTTAAATTAGATACCATAACTTGATAGTGTTATTGAATGGGTACTTCTCTGGGCTGATACCAAAATGTTATATTATCAAATGAAGTTTTATAAGCGATAACTGTAAGAAACTTTATAAAGCTTTATAAAAGATTATAAAGAAGACTATAAAGATTTATGTTGCAATAATGGTATGAAAGAATAAGAAATGGAACTCTAGTACACTGGACAAATAGGTTATTTAGCTATTGCAACATATAGAAAAGAGGAATCCATTTATGTCTGCTGAATACAGAAAAACCTCCCTTTCTGTGACCACAGGCATTTGGTAGAATTTTTTATTTGGACTGAAGCTAAAACAGCATAGTGGGTGTCCCCCAAACCCCAAAGGTTTAGGCAAAATGGTTTGAAAGTTCTTTCATGTTCTCCTGAGTGGGAACTATTGTCTGCTTCAACCAGGCCCTTATGTGTGTCTCAGTCAGCTGAACCCCTTTACCTTGAAAATGTGGTGTCCTGATATCCCTACACTTCTGATGAAAATCCCCCTTCACCCTGGTAGTCTTTTGCAAAATGGAATGAATAAATTGTATTTTGTATCATTTTAATCATCATCAGTTTGGTTCATCCTCTCATACTCTTCTCCTTTCACTTGGGAAACATCATGGAAAATGCCTTCTGAAATGCTGTTTAAGAAGCTAAATCTTTCTTTCACAAGTTCATTTGAATTCAACTGGTGCTTCTGGAAGCCAAGCAAGTGTTGAAAACTAAGCAATTAGTATGCATGCTAATATATATCAGTATATGTTATTCTGATATTATTAGTCTGAACTGGTTAATTAATGCTTCTGAATTCATTAACAGAAATAAATTATTTTGCAACTGTACCAAAATTTACTGAAGTTTTCATTTGAGAAATCCTGATATGACAGTGAGATCTTCTAAAAGAAAGATATTGTGGTATGCATAGATGAGTGAGCATGATGCATGTCAGTGTGGAAAATTAATGTCTTCTGCTTTCTTTTTTTCATCTGTCTATGACTGAAGTCTTTTTGCTTACCAAAACATTGTGTGATTCCTGTGAAAAGTAGCTGGGCAGTGGGGGGGTGTGCTCATAATTATCAGAGAGGAGAAAGGCTCATTACTTAGCCATCTCTGGAAGGCAACTTGAGAATGGTGAAGGCAAACAATCTTTGCTGTCTGAAGAGGTGAATGGAAGCATCTTCCCATTTCAGAACAGGAAAGTTCTATGTGGAAGAAAGCATTGTATAATTTCAGGATAGAGAAATATTCATAATATTGTGTGTTGTTCTTCTGCAAAACTTATTTTAAATTAGGATGGAGGTTCAGCAAATGCTTTGCTTCTTTAACTCTTCTGTTTTAAATGAGCCGTACTCAATACTCAAATAGGTACTTGGTAATATTCTAGCACCTGTAACATGAAACTTCTGCTGTGGTTCTCGTAGGATTTCTTTTAAAAAAAATTCTTCTGCTGTTATGCAATGGCTTATGTATATTACAATGAGAGAGAGGTGGAAGAGTAGGAATAAGAATAATTTAAAGTGAACCTTCTTTGAAGGCTCTCTCATTTTTCGTTTGTAGACTAGATGGCTAATCTAAACTACTAGATCTATTACAGTCTCTTGTTCTTTACTGTAGATACATTACAAAAATACATCTTTACTGTAGATACATTTAGAAAAAACAAATCCTATAAAGATCATCTGTACATCTATACCTAACTTCTTTATGTTAGGTCCTCTAGAAGAACATTATTCAGCAAAGGAGTATCAGAATCAAGGCTTCTGTTCTCTTCATGTAGACGAAGACCTGTTCACAGGGATCTGTCCATGTCCTTCAGGCAGGACAGTTGTGGTGCATTTGGCCAATAGAGCATGTGATTTTCCATCTGTCTTTCAGGCTATTATGAACATGCCTGATGTGTAGTCAAGTTGCTTACCAGCTCTTAACCAACTTTCAGCTTCATTTGAAGGCTTTTTGGTGGTACAACATCAGAGCTCTGTTTTGCTGTATGAATTTTACTGTTTCTCTGGGGGAATATAGGCCCCAAAGCACGCGAGAGCAGAGTGTAACGCACTTTGAGCTGAAGAGCTCTGGCTGTAGAACAATCTTCCAGAACAGCTGTCCCGGCCTGTCTGTTTTCCTTTGCTGGGCACCCTAATCAATGGCAGCCAGGGTGTCAAATAAAATAAATGGATACAGCAGCTAAGTCATGTATTACTTTGATACATGTTGTCTTTCATGGAGAGAAAATATAAGACAGTTTGGAACATTTGTTTTAGAGGTCACTGGGGTAAATGATAATTTGACAGTCTTTAGAAAACTTTGAAAAGATAGAATCTCTTTGAGAAAAACAGTCTTTGGGAAGGAAAATTGCATAATTTTAATCTTATTTATTAACCAACTTTTTGCCCAGGCACAATTCTGAGCCTGTACAATTAAAAATGTATCATTTAGTTATTGCTGGCAGCTTGATGGACAGCTATTACTCAGGCAATATGGTAATGGGGGCAGCTGTTTAAAAATCTRAGATAGCTATCAACTCAAGGAATATTTTTAGCAGGGAAGTGTGCGCATAAAAGCTGTGGACAAGATAAATGAAAGAAAGCTTTATGTAACAGAGAGATTTTAATACATTCATCCATAAACCTTAACTTAAATGAGATTGTAGTTTGTTTTTCTGTTTTCCTTTTATCCCAGCTATACCTCTTTATATGTAGTTTAATGAAATACCTAAGATATATTTCATTAATGAACAATCCAACAATACAATTTCAGGTTTCTAATATTAGTTAATTTAGTGATTAGTGTATTTGTTATGCTGTCAGATAAAAAAATATATTTATATATATATAGTGTAAACTGATGACCGGTTTGCTTGGATGCTGATACAAGTTTTTTTGCCATTGTGGTTTCATAGTTTATAAGAACTGAATTAAATGTCAGTGACTTTGTTATTGAGGAAAACATTTAGAAAGTTTACAGCATAACTGAAACAGAGTATGAGTTGTAAATGTAGAAGAGAATGGCTGAAACTACTAGGATGACAGAGAGTTACTTCATGTCCAAGGTGCTTTTTTTTTTTTTTTTTTTGAGTCTGCTATTTTTACATTCAACAGGTAGTTTTAGTGGTTTCACTGAGCATCTTTGTGAAACGAGTTGTTCTGTTTTAGAGCCTCAACAGAGATGCCCTCTTGCCTGGTTTATATTCCTAGTAAGTCAGTAAACTTGCACAAAATCAGATATTGCAATCTTTGTTGTTGCCCTCTAGTAAGAAGAGTGACATACAATTAAAACATTACCCTTGGGCAATTAGGTTTTATTGCTCTTCATGGAAAGCACATTATCTCATGTGTACATAACAAAATTTCTTCATCTCATCAAAAAAGGAGGGGGGGGAGTAAAAGAAAAATCACTGCTAYGAAGCGTTGAAATAATTTTTACAGTTAGTTTAACAAAATTTTTACTGTTACTCAGATTCCTAAGTTGCTAAGGCACTTTGAAAATTTGTCTTCAACTTTTGTTTCGTTTTTGACATAATTTCTGGTCTTTTGCGTGCTAATTTTGCATTCATTGTTCTGATGCGCCAGGGTGTTCATGGAGACATGTAGAGTCTTCCCTAAACATGGAGAGTTTTCCCACCTTGTTTTTGCAGTAAGACATGGCTTTATCTGAGACTTATTCAAAGGTGGAAAGTTAGTGTTCTGTTTGAGATAGAAACAAAGGCAGCAACACTATTATATTTTTCAGTTAATTAAGAAGTGATAAGTATGATTTATTATTTATCACGTATGTAACAAAGTAGCCTCATTGGTAAGTGTGCAATCGTATCATGGTTATTTCAGAGATAAAAGTGAAATTGTCTTAAGATCTCTTGATACGCCTCATCATGCCGTTGTCTCTATTAGTTCTATATTAGTAGGATAAAATGTGATCATAATGTTTTACATTCATTTTATTAGTCAAGACTGATAATATTGTCTTACCAGACAGAGGTCATCAATGAAGTTTCATTAATCACTTTTTACCTTGCT